>NC_081777.1:22169805-22439805 GCF_963082965.1 Carassius carassius
GTTTCATTGAAGTCTTCAATCAGTTTATCATTAAAACATCATTAACTTATTTTCTCAAATGCTAAAGGGAAATGTGTGAAATTATCAGGGTCTTTTTCAGAGTAAAGAAGATCGGAGAAGCAGGAAAATTAAACATGTCTCCTTTAGAGAGACACGAGCCTCAGAAGGAGAAAGGACATTCTAAAAGAACTTTCGTGAGGCGCAAAGGCCACTGAACTGTACATTTACAGGGCCCAAAAAAAATGGCCAGCTTGGCCCACACTAGTTCATAGCAGCTTAAGACATCTTTGGCAGCGAGAACGCTCTGAAACCCTGTTAATCAATACCATCCCCGAGGTAGTGGCACACTCGCAAAGCTGCTTACATGGCTTTTCCGTTTTTCATCCTGCTTTTTCTTTTTCTCTCTCTTACTCACTCCACGCTGGAGCTGTGCGTTCCCAGGCCTGGTAGCTCTTGTTCTCGCTATTTCTCTGGACCTCACCCAGGCCTGGTCTAATTAGGCCCCCTTTTGTACCCACTGAGGTGCCTTGTGTAATCTGTGTACTATGTGTCTCAGGCCTAGCCCTGCCCAGTATAATAGTCTGCCAGTTCCTCCCCGAGTGGTGATCCGGGCTCTCTTCCCATAAAGCAGACACAAAGGAGCAGGATAATGGCCCCCAGTTGCAGTTAGAGAAGCCACTCCTCTGGGCCGTTTGAACTCGGCACGGGGCTGGCGGCAGACACCGAATAGGGAGAAAGAGCTTTGCTCTCGGTGTGAGATGGCAAAGCCGTTTCTGCAATACCTCCAGTGTTGCGCATCCCTTTGTTTACAGCACTGTAAAATTTCCAGTCCACAATCTCAGCGCATTGTTTGCCTGCGTGGACCAGAATGTTGTTTTTTGTTTTCAAACTGGCTTTGGGAAGGTTAGTCCTCAGCCCCCTCCTCCTCTCCCCCAGTGACTCTGACAACCAACACCCACAATTAGAAAGGAAGCCAGCCCTACCACATCCACCTTGGAAGTAGTTTACTGGCCTGCACATACTTTCTTTTAAAGGTCTTGGTTTTGCAATGTGCATTCATGGAGATATATCAATGCACTGGGACGGGAGCCATCACCTCCTCTCGTTGCAGAAGAAAGAAGTGCAGCTGGTCCCATAAACCACTGACCACGGACGCTGTGGATGCTAGTTGGTGAGGAGCTGCAGGGACTGAGCAGAGAGGAAGCCATGCTTGAGGATACATCATCTTCAGATAAACTCCTCCTTTCTCTTCAACAACGGCCAGCAAGGCTCTCAAGGACCTCAAGGAACTCTGGCTGTAACCTCCTCTCAACCAACGTGTAGATGTGAGCTTGGCTCTGGAGCGAAATGGGAGATTGATGCCTAAAATAACTTTGGGCCACCGAAACGACCTCCCTCGGTTTCAAAATGTTAATTCCAGAGGTTTGAACAATTTTTTGAATGACAGCCAATGCCCAAAGCCCCAGTTTGAAAACTTAGTTTCAATAGCATGGATTTCTTTTCACTTCCACGTCGATGGTTTGTTTCATTAGCAGGTTGTGTGAAACATCACGTCCTAACCAGGCACAACGTTACCAGCGAGAAGCAACTTTACAAAATTACATTAGATAGCAAATCAGAGACATTTTTACAGAACGTAATGCAGAACGGGATTTTTCGACCAATCAGATTTCATGGTGGTCAGGGCTTCCCAGAATGGTGTCTGGAAAAAGTCACATCTGGTTAGGACACCATGAAAAATATAATTGAGGATGCAGTAAGACACAAAGCCTTGTATCAGATGAAGTTGATAGTTTACACTTAAAAAATAAATGTTATTTATTGGCATCTATGGTTCAACAAAGAACCTTTAGTATCCATTGAAACTTGTCATTATACAAAATGTTCTTTATAGTGGAAAATGGTTCTTTAGATGTTTTCACACTGAGAAAAAAAAGGTTCTTTGAAACATATTCAGTTAAATGTGCTTTGAAGAAACCAAAATGATATCGCTGTGAAAACCCCTTTTATTCCATTCACATTAGCTTCTTTTTCATGTTAAAATAAGCATTTAGAAGCAAATATTTTTATGGGTAAAAAAAGGGTAAGTGAGAGACAGAAAGCACAGCAATATTATGCGAATACTTTATTATCAATGTGTGAACGGTGTTAGCTTTTCATCTGGATATTAATAGTATATGAAAACTATACACCAAAACCAGGCTTTTCCTTTTTTTGCTGTATAATTATTCAAATTGGTATTGAAAGATTCTTTATCTTTATAGATATTTATATATATAATATATAAGCCAAAGTGCATTTCCCGTTTTTTTCCTCTTGTCCATGTACACATTGCACCATACATAAATAATTACATCGTAAAAATGACTCCAGTATTTACAAGTATAATATATATTTCTTATAACATATAAAACTTTATATTAAATCTAAGTAGATGATATTTGGGATAGTCTGTGGAGTCCAAAAGTCTCTCAACACTATTGAGTCCATGTGTGTATGTGTTATCTGTGGTTGTTGAGGAGGATCTCGAGCCAGCACGGGCAGGAAGTGATGAACTGGCGGGAGTAACAAGGGCCCCAGCCTTTCGCGAAGCTAATGCGCACACTGTTCGGGTCATACGGTCCGTCTAGCAGCTCGGACTCAGCCCCCTGCCTGAGCATGGACGAGCGTTCGTAGTCAAACACTTTGATGGAGTAGCCGGGCATCACCTTGCGCACCACCAAACTACGGCTCCCCGGTACGTCCAGGGTAGGTGAGTTGACGAAGATTGGGTGCTGGCTGCGATTGTAGGCCCAGACTCCGTCTGGCTCTTTGCTGAGGAGCAAGCCATAGCCGATCTTGCTGCGCGTCCGCTGCACAGTGCTGCTACGCTGGTCCAGGCTCAGCTGGCCGAGGCAGAAGCCCGTGCCTTGAGGTAGGTCATAGAAAATGCTGACAGCGGGCTGATACACCATGTAGAGGCGGCCCACTCTTGTCCGATGCTCCCAGTATGCAACGTTACACCAATGACTCTGCTTGGGGGCGTCAGGTGACAGACTGGCATCTGAAACAACAAAATAGAATGGGTCTGTTAGTAAAAAATACAAGCAGATAAAATTAAAACATTTAGAAAACCAGAAAGATGGTTTATTATGTGGAGTTGAATGCTGCATTGTCATGTGCTTCCTCAAGAGGGCGCTACTTCAAAACTTAATTCATTAGTTGTTTACTTGTATACTGAATGCAAAAGCACAGCTGAGGGTGGGAAATTAAGAACAAAACAATTGCCCACAAACCAAAATTAAATTTTTTATTTGACATTAAAAAATACTTCAGTTGAAGATTTTATGCTCCAAAACACATGCATACCTGCAATGCACACATTATAGAGAGCAGCCAAACACCCTTTAAATCAGCTCATTTAATTCACTTTCATGGCTTAGGAGTCTGTCTGCAGACTTCCATTTGGTGCTAAACCCTGAGTGAGTTACAGCTCCATCAATACGTGTCTATCTCAGCCACACACACTCTCAAACGTTTCCAAGTACAATGCCCCACACATTGTGTGCATTTCTGCCCACTCTTTCTTGATCCGGGGAGAAAGCATTTGTGGAAAAGCTATGAGCTCATATCCGGCGACAACTCCCTCCCCGTCTCTATCCTCCTCCACATTCCTGTGGGTGGGTGATGGTGGTGATGGCTTGGGTGGAGAGGGAGCGTCCCCTCCCTGCCAACTCCTGCTGTGGGCCTGGGGACAGCTTTCAGCTCCCTGACAACTAAGCACAAGTTTGTGAACCCCTGACCCCTCAGGCTTCACGCTATCAGCTCAGATTAACTTGCACATTGAGTGATGCCATTATTTCGCTCCTGAGAGGCTATTGGCAGGGAGATTTTAAGGGCCAGATCTGTTCATTCAGGGTCGAACAAATTCATTAAAAAATGAAACTTTTGACATCACTTATTCACCCTCCTGTCATTTTAAACCTGTATGCTGTTCGTTTTCTGGGTGAAACAGAAGCACAGGAGAGTTTAAGAATCTTTATTAAGATTTTTCATATAGCAACAGTTCACAGTGACCAAGTCTGTTGTGCTCCAAACAGGATTTGTGCGCTATATTTTCTGTCTTCTGAAGCTGTATTACAACCCGATTTCCGGAAAAGTTGGGACGTTTTTTAAATTTTAATAAAATGAAAACTAAAGGAATTTCAAATCACATGAGCCAATATTTTATTCACAATAGAACATAGATAACGTAGCAAATGTTTAAACTGAGAAATTTTACACTTTTATCCACTTAATTAGCTCATTTAAAATTTAATGCCTGCTACAGGTCTCAAAAAAGTTGGCACGGGGGCAACAAATGGCTAAAAAAGCAAGCAGTTTTGAAAAGATTCAGCTGGGAGAACATCTAGTGATTAATTAAGTTAATTGATATCAGGTCTGTAACATGATTAGCTATAAAAGCTTTGTCTTAGAGAAGCAAAGTCTCTCAGAAGTAAAGATGGGCAGAGGCTCTCCAATCTGTGAAAGACTGCGTAAAACAATTGTTGGACAACAACAATTGGAAAACTTTAAAAACAATGTTCCTCAACGTCAAATTGCAAAGGCTTTGCAAATCTCATCATCTACAGTGCATAACATCATCAAAAGATTCAGAGAAACTGGAGAAATCTCTGTGCGTAAGGGACAAGGCCGGAGACCTTTATTGGATGCCCGTGGTCTTCGGGCTCTCAGACGACACTGCATCACTCATCGGCATGATTGTGTCAATGACATTACTAAATGGGCCCAGGAATACTTTCAGAAACCACTGTCGGTAAACACAATCCGCCGTGCCATCAGCAGATGCCAACTAAAGCTCTATCATGCAAAAAGGAAGCCATATGTGAACATGGTCCAGAAGCGCCGTCGTGTCCTGTGGGCCAAGGCTCATTTAAAATGGACTATTTCAAAGTGGAATAGTGTTTTATGGTCAGACGAGTCCAAATTTGACATTCTTGTTGGAAATCACGGACGCCGTGTCCTTTGTGTGATTTGAAAGTCTTTTAGTTTTCATTTTATTAAAATTTAAAAAACGTCCCAACTTTTCCGGAATTCGGGTTGTATATTAGTGATGTACTGAAATTTCGGCAAACGTAAAAATAGGGCCGTAATCATTAATCATTAGTAATCGATACTGCAATAATGTGTAAAGAATTTACTTTATGGAGACAATGTGGATAAGCTGCAATGGGTAAACTTCCGGATGGCGAAAAAAGATCCAAGAGCAGCAAGTAAAATTTGTTCGGCTGAAAAATTGATATGTAAACATCACATTAAAGTTAAACATTACTGTAACGATATCAACCTTCATATTCATCCGGAAGAAGGAGGCGGGAACCGGCGGACAATCAAAAACATTTTAATAACAAAATAAACACAAAACAGCGCACCAGCCCCTCACGGACGACTGGTGCGCATAAAATAAAAACCAAAACACAACTAAAAGCCCAGGCCTGGTCCTCTCTCGTCCTTCACTGTCGTCGCTCCAGTTTTATATCCTTCCATCTCCTCCATGGGCCTCGAGACCGGTGGGACGAACAGGTGTAGTTCATCTCCAATCACTCCCCCGGCCTCGCTCCCATGTCCCTCGGCCCCGCCCCACTCGTCACATACCCCCATCGCCCCTCGCAGGCCGGGGGGTACTCCCGAGACTGCGCTCTACTCCCCCCCCCCCTCCCTCCGGGGGGGCCGCTCCCGGGGACCTGCGGGAACCTGGGGGTAGGACAGGCGAGGCGAGAGAAAAGGAGATGGAAGGAGGAGCGACAGAGACGAGAGAGGGGAGAGAGGAAAAAAAAAAAAAAAAAATTCCGGTTCCCAGACGCACCGCTGCTCGGCCCTCCACCAGCTGGGTGATCTCCTCCGCGGTGCCTGGCGGTGGCACTGGACGGCCCTCGGCGGACGGCACGACACTCCTCCGCCGCCCGGTGGACGGCGACGGCTCCTCCGGTTTTGGGCAGCCGGCAGGAGTCCCCCGTTCCCTGCTCCTCCCCGTTCCGGCGGAGGCAGCAGGCTCCGGCCACCTGGCGAACGGCGCCGACTCCTCCGCTCCCTCACGGACGGCAGCCGTCTCTCCACATCGTGGGCGGCCGGTAGCGAGCTCGCCCGTCCCCGGCAACTCGCTCCAGTCCACCGCCTCGAGCGTCCATGGCGGCACACTCCTCGCCAGCTCGATGGCACCGCGGATTCACCACAGCGGCGAGGGATCTTCAGCAGCGCGTCCCTCCTTCTCCCGGGCTTCGGCACCACTGTAACGATATCACCCTTCATATTCATCCGGAAGAAGGAGGCGGGAACCGGCGGACAATTAAAAACATTTTAATAACAAAATAAACACAAAACAGCGCACCAGCCCCTCACGGACGACTGGTGCGCATAAAATAAAAACCAAAACACAACTAAAAGCCCAGGCCTGGTCCTCTCTCGTCCTTCCTAAAAGCCCAGGCCTGGTCCTCTCTCGTCCTTCACTGTCGTCGCTCCAGTTTTATATCCTTCCATCTCCTCCATGGGCCTCGAGACCGGTGGGACGAACAGGTGTAGTTCATCTCCAATCACTCCCCCGGCCTCGCTCCCATGTCCCTCGGCCCCGCCCCACTCGTCACAATTACATTAAAGTTTATTTACAGCTTTGGTTTTATTTCTGTGCATCACTAGCAAAAATGTAAGAGATTACTGACTCACTGGTAGCACAACAATAACATGAAACATCAATACCATCACTCATCAATAATGTATGTAATGTTATTAGTTATTGTATGTCTGGTGCCCAAATAGTGCCATATTTAATTTGACAGCCTGAATAAGTAAAAAAAGACTTTGGTAAAAAAATTAAAAAAAGACTTTGAAAAATGTTGGTACGTTACTCAAACAGAGAAATTGCAAGGCCTTTGAAAACTTGGAATATATTTTAAAAGTCCTGTAGGGTCAGTATGAACCTATTTGTTTGTTGTATAAGAGAAGTGCAAAACGATTCTTCAAAGGTCTAATTTTGTATTCTGTGTTCATCAGGTTGAAGAGGAATAAATATTGATAGAATTTGCATTGTTGGATGAGCTATCCTTTCACCAGTGCCAAGATAGACGATCAACACAAACACAAAAACACAAAATAAATAAAAGAAAGAAATGTATTATAGGACAACTACTGCCCATTCAAGCACAACTGTTTAGACGTGTGGAATCAGGACCAATTTTAAACACACTTTTCTTTAATGAAATGGCCCCTTGTGCTGGGCTCCTGCGTGTTAACATTACATCCTCTTGCAAGGTGGTTTTTCTGCTGGAATGGTCTAATGAAACCATTGCGCTGGCCGTTTTCATCCAAAAACACTTCATGGAGAATGGTGTGAATAAATCATAATAATCATGCAGATCTTGTCTTGCAGATTGTTCTCTATGTTAAAACATGGCTTTATGTTAGGTCAATGGAAAGGATACAGGAAGACATGCTTCCAGCTATGCTGCCTAATCAGGGCTGAATTTGAACTTATACCTAAATCAATGAGATGCAGAAAATGAAACAATGCGGCAGGAAGTTTCACATGGCCGTCTAACATAGAAGTGCTGTGATATGATTAATACCCCCCATTCTAATGTGAGCCAGAGGGAGACAGAAAGGGGGTGGTTGAGTCTGCGCTGCCTGTTCTGTGGGTTTAAACAGAGGTGCAAAGATGAAAGGTTAATAATCTATTTAATGTTTAGCTTGGGAGCTAACATTTCTCAGCCCAGAGACCGGCCCTTTTCCTGAGGGTGTTGTGCATGTGTGTTCATGTGTTTTAAGTATATTAGAGCTGAAGAGAATATCAGCCAATGTTTGTGTTTGAGAGAGGAGTGTGTATTTTGGGCTTTTCTCGCCTGAGCGGTGCCGTGTGAGTGTGTGTCAGTAGAAAAGGAGACAGGGAAGGAAGAGAAGTAATCAGGCAAACTCATTAGAATCTTAGAACTCAAATCCAGCCAGTGCCATCTCTTTGTTTTGCAGATTTACTCTTCCTTTACACTCCCTGCTGAAAAATCCAGTCTAAGATTGGAACATGGTAGATGCTTTCAGACCATCCTGGACCAGCTACAAATCACCTACCAGTGTTCAAATCTGCTTAAGATGTTCAAAATGTTTTCTGCAATTAAATTTATGCATTTAGCAGAATTTTGGAATATGTCCACCAGCTAGTGACCTAATTGCAAAACATAAATAAAATCGTTTACATCAAGTAGTTTTTATTTATTCGGTTAATTTTACATAAAAAAAAAATTTCTAAACATTGTGAAAACCCATAAAACAATACATTAAGTCTTTACTTAAACTTACTCAACTGGATTATTCAATGTTTTGCCAATTTTTGCTAACATTTACCTATATTATATATATTGCATTTATTTTGTTATATGTAAATTATAACATTATATAAATGACAACATATAAATGTGTATATTTTGTACTGAAGAAAACATAATTAAACATCTAAAACTA
Organism: Carassius carassius; assembly: GCF_963082965.1. Taxonomy (NCBI): domain Eukaryota; kingdom Metazoa; phylum Chordata; class Actinopteri; order Cypriniformes; family Cyprinidae; genus Carassius; species Carassius carassius. The sequence continues at coordinate 22,178,290 of NC_081777.1, forward strand.
ATTAAAAAAAATGTTTTACCCCAATGCCAAATATACTTGTATATGCATACATTTAACTTAATATTAACTTAATAACTTAAATAAGTACAAAGCTTTTTGGATGCAATGCATTAATAGCTATAATTAAATTTATGTAAAGTATATAATTAAATAGATTTAGATATTTTATTATTTATTATTGTATTCATTTTCTTAAAAAAAATATAGGCAGTGGCTATTTGCACTGTTTAAATAGCGACAGATGATATTTACACTAAGTGTAAATAGAAATTAGATGCTATTTACACTAAGCAAAAATAACATTTTCTTAGCAATACTCTATTTACACTAAGTGCAAACAGCCATAGCTTCTATTTACACTATGTAAAAATAGCAGGATTTTCTGCTATTTAGACTACTTATTGCAAACAGTGGCAAATATCTGCACCTCACTATTGTAATGCATTATGAAACAGTATGCAATAATAAAGTATTGACTTTAAATTATGTTTGACTAAAATTATTAAACGAATGCTGACTTCTTGTGACAATAAAGTGCTACCTACACCTAACCCTAACCCTACTCCATACTTCATTTTCAACTTTTCGATTATTTTCCTTCATTATTACTGAAAAAAAAATGCCTTTCTGATGTGATAGATGATAGAATGAGTTTGGCAAAAGGTGGATTCGAATTCGGGTCGATCACTGGAGCTGTTCTTTGATAGCCGCCAACAAAGCGGGCTAATTGCACTTAGTGTAAATAGACACTCTGAAAAAGATATATAAAATTATTCACAGTGTTGGGGGTAACACATTACAAGTAATGCGAGTTATGTAATCATATTACTTTTTTTCAAGTAACTAGTAAAGTAACGCATTACTTTTTAATTTACAAGAAAATATCTGATTTACTTTTTCAAAAAAGTAACGCCAGTTACTTTGTTTTCCTATTTATTGACTGACAAGTCTCCTGTCCCCATATCGGGAGAATTACAGAGGCAAAAAATGTATTTAGTATTCATCAAAATTAATTAAAACAGTGAAATGCAAACTCAGAATAGGACGCAAACCTGCAATAATTAAATATGTTAAATATCACAAATGTATCTAATCCCATTTTATTAACTAATGTCTTTGCTGCTGACCTTTGATGATCCAGTTCAACCATACTAATAAACAAAAATTACTTTTGATAAATTAACAATTGTGCTTCATTGTTTTTTTGTTGTTTTTTTATTGCTGAAGAGTGTTGAACCTTCTCCTGTGTTCTACTGTACAGACGTGTATTTACTTTTCCTTCAGCCTGAGGTTTATTCATTTTTTTGTGTGAAAGGGCTTTTACATTTGCTATAAATAGAACTTTTTATATTAAAAACATTTAAGCCCTGTTCATATTTAAAAAGTAATGCGAAAGTAATGCAAAAGTAATGTAACTTATTACTTTGCATAAAAAGTAACTAAGTAATGTAATTACTTACTTTTTTAGGGAGTAAAGCAATATTGTAATACATTACTTTTAAAAGAAACTTTCCCCAACACTGATGATGCACAATATAACAAAGCTACTCAAGCAGCCATTAGAAAGTTTTCCTTGCTAAATATTCATATTGCACAATGTCTGTCATCTCTGCATCATCCTGTGCTTCATCGGGCCATTTATCTGCGCACTCCAACTCAAGAAACAAATTCGGCCCACTGCATGGCAGCGTTTGGGTGTGCATGCATGTGTTCAGGTAGGGGCTTGAAAATGCACATCAGCAAGCGCACAACAAGCAGGATACAGAGTTCCTGTCTTCCCCTTCCCTGGAGGCCTCACTCATGAAGCTGTGAAGAGCCTCTGACAAGCCGCCAGAGCTAGAAATGCAGTCTTACTCAGACCAGGGAAGACAGACAGACGGACGGCACTGCGGCTCTGATCACAGCCAATGATGGAACTTTAGTATAATAAACCTCATTTAGGCTATCAACTGCAGAGAGTAGGTGTTAGTTCAAAGGCGGTGGACATCTAAACTCCTGTACCTTCATGACTCAGCAACAGTTCAGTGTTAGTTAACGACACTTAAGTTCTGTGGGCCCATCACTTTGAGTACAGATAATGACGGCAGACAAAGTGCTAACTAAAGTGAGAACGCCTCAGAATTCTTCAGTTTTTCTCTCTCTTTCGAAGCACCAGGACATACTTCACGAGGGGTGGAAGACAAAAGCTGGGAGCAATTACACTTCTCTGCGTTCGTTTAACCCCAGCACCTTTCAACAGCTCAGTTTACCCATTAGAAAGGTAGAGTATGTTATTATATTCTCAAAACTGTCTCCGTCGGTGTCAATCTCCTTGGAGACACACGCTGTCAGCGGCTCCAAGGGGATGGCTGCGTCTGACCCCTTCCCGAGCTCAGACAGAACGACTGAAAAAACACAAAGATTCACAAACATGCTGGTGCAAAATTGGTCAAAAATGCACCAGTTGCTCGAGGAAAAGATTATATTAGAGTAGTAAACCGCTCAAAGGAAAGCAAACATGGCCAGCTGAGTTCAAACAACGGCAAGGGCCTTGTTGACTTACAAAGTAAGAGCTTAAGAAGACTGTGAGACCAAAGGTTACTTTGTCAGAAGGCTAAAGTCTTTTATTTAGTCCCTATTGATATTTAGTTTTCAGACAAATACTAGCCCCTTGAAAGCTTGAAATGAAAAAAACACGCACACACGCTCAGCTAGACAGCCACAAAGGTATTTCCTTTGAAATTCAGAGCTTGGTCATAATGCTCTGGTGGACGTGCTACTCGATCAGTAAGGTAAACATGCAATTCACAGTCCGTTCCCAGGCCAGACGGTCACATTCACATCAAAAGACAAAACAGTCTATGTTGGACTGGACGGATTTGTGATATATATACAGTGTGTGGCCATTAGTGGGCAGGACCGTTTTAGGTTATTTACACATGCAATGAAGAAACGTAGAGTAATGAGAAAAATATAGAGATGGATGTTCCCCAGACAAGTCAAGACGAGGAATAGAGTGTTATTAAGGGGTGTTGTTAAGAACAATTGTGTGGTTGTTTACGGCTGTCAAGCAACAGTGCAAGGATTCAGCCGATTTACAGTCACAGTCGTTTGTATATTAACTATTTTACAATGTTTGAATGGGGCAAAATATAGTTTTTATAATTTCATTTGACTGTTGTCAGTCCTATTTTAAAAGTCCTGTACCTGTAGCGTTCAAAGCTGGTTTTGGTCTTAAAAAAATAAGCAGCCCAGATGTTTTCAATATCGATAATAGTAAGAAAGGTTTCTTGAGATTAGTATGATTGTGACACTGAAGACTTTAGAAATGGCTATTAAAAATTTTCAATAAATGACAATATAAAATATATTAACATAGAAAACAGTTCTTTTTTATTGTAATATTTTTCACATTAGTACTGTTTTTACTGATGTTTTAAATTAAATAAATGCAGCATTGGTGACCATAAGAGACTTCTTTCAAAAACATAAAAAGTGCTCTTAAAATATAAGTATATTATATGTGCACCTGGTTATATTGCAGGTGCTTAGTGAACAAACTGTGTTGTTAACTTAGTGTTAAGCTGTTTCATGTATTTGACCCATTGTGTTTAGGCAGTTTATTATAAGCAAAGACAACAGGAATGGTATAAAATGAATTATGCATGAAAAAATGTGGACCATACATTGATCATATTGTATTTCAAACAATGTCTCGCGTTACTTTTTTTCTAGATGCACAGGAGCGAGACTTCACATAAGGTGAAACGACTACAAGAAAAAGAGATTTGTAGGATATGCTCACAAACACACTCCACCACACCAAAAAAAAATCATTTGGGGTGAGTTGGAGGTAATTAACTTGAAGTACACAAAAGGGGGTTGATTTCAATGGCGATGCTATGTAATTATCCACTAATGCTTTTAAAAGCACCATGCAGGGAGGAGAAAAGTCAAGAAAGGAACCGCCTCGGGGTAAACACACGTCCATAGAGCTCTGGGCAAATCCAAAGTGAGAGAAAGATCGAGAGGAAAAACAGCAGCTTGTCATCTCTTCCCACCAAACTACAGGCCCACATCCCTGTCTTTTTCATCCCCTCTAATCCAGGGAATTCTGAAAAGATGAACTCATTCCTCCACAGCACTCCTGCCAGACCCTTTAACCAGAAAGGGAAAGAGACTAGAGAGAAAGAGAGAGAGAGAGAGAGAGAGAGAGAGAGACACTGTTGCTTTGGAAATAATGTGATCCTAACATTCATGGCAGTGAAGCTTTCTTGAATTGAACTGAACTGAGAGCGAGCAAGAGAGAGAGACATGGAGAGGGAGGGAATGGAGGGGGAGTCTGAGTCTCTTATCCTGTGCCAAGGATTAGATTCCCTCCAGCTATTAGACTGTACCACTGCACTGACAGGCGGAGGGGGAGAAGGACAGAGAGTGTTTATGTGAGCAGGAGAAACAGATCGAGAGAGCACAGTGAAGTTTTATGATGGACAGAATTCATCTTTTGATGCCACTCTTGACAGGCCTGAGCATTCTTCTTCTCACTGGGGTCAGAGAGGGAAGCTGGAATTAAAGTTGCTGCCTCCGGCCTCTCTTTGGTCCGGCTCTGATTTTTTAGACAACTATCACTACAGGGCGACTTACAACACACTAACGGGCCACATTTAGGCTGGCGTCTGTACTATCTCTGCCATCAAAGACTGCTTTATTAGCCAGACGCACAAACTGTGGCGGCACTCTCACACAGATGGGTTTCTTTCTCTTTGACCCGCTCTCCTTTTCTTCCCTTCAGTTCATTAATTTTAAAGTTTTTACAGTTTTCTCAGGCTCCTTGTTACCATTGCTGGGCTGTTAAAAGTGATGAGACTAACTTATCAAAGGCGGCAGAAGTAAAAGCAATAGAATCATGCTGAGAGAATAACTCTCTATTCCATTTTTGAGAGAGGATTAAATATACCATATACACTTTCGTATATATGACTATTTCTCTCTCTATCTCTCTCTCTCCCTCTCCCTCTCTTTCTCTCTCTCCCTCTTTCTATATATATATATATATATATATATATATATATATATATATAAAATATAACTATTTTCTGTCATAGGTTGCAACACTCAGCTCCAAAAAAAAATTGGGCTATGCAATCTTTAATGAAAATGCAGATAAACAATTCACAGCCTGAATTTACAGAGTGCACGCAGATTGCAATGCAAATGGCAAGTGTGTATTTTAATCCCTTCACTATGGCTCTATAGTGTTAATGACAACTTGGTCAAATGTGCGTAAGATTCACACCTCAGACCCATATAAAGAACAGCTTAGCTAGTCAGATTCACTGACGGCCGCTGCTGCCCTGCCTCTCTGAATTTCTTAACACTCACTAGTGTTGACATTTCAACACATGGGCCATCTGAGCCCAGAGCAACAAATGAACGAGTATGTGGTCTCCCCAGGTCAGATCCCTGGGCCTCTGCCGTGATTTCCACAGCAGAGTCAAACGGTGCGAAGACCCACAGATCTGTGTACTGATCTCCACGGGTGAGACTTAGCCAAAAGGACTGGGGGATCCAAACCGAATTCCTTTACCATGAGAACAGACGGGGCAGTGTGAAGGACAAACTCCCAGAAATACAGACCATCTACTGCTCGCTTGCAACCTCACACAGCTCCTGCTTCTATATGGGAGTGTGGGATAGATTATTGGTTTGTGTTTGAGTGTGTTTCAAGGTGCAAAAGCAGATTACAGGTGACTGCATAGTATTTAAGAAGCCATGAAAATATCCATTACTTATGCCATAAAGATCTGATGAACTCTGAAACCCTTGCACTAAGTACTTATCTGTCATTTAGTCAACACTTTTATCCAAAGCAAATTACAGTACACTCATTATGGGGACATTCCAAAATATTGCATTTAAAATCCCTGAAAAATAATTACCAAGTTACACCAACCTGTTAAAAACAACTCTTTAAAACAATATGGATGGCTCTGCCTATATTTCCACTGGATCAAAATATAAAATATAAATATCTCTTACATGTGCATGTGTGTTTATGGACAAAATGGGCAAATGATAGTCCTGTTAATTTTTTCTCTTTTAAGTGTCATCCTTATTGCTATTCAATGAATAAAGATACAAAAAATACAAATCAAGTGATTATGTTCTGTTAAGTGTAATTTATCAGAAATCTAGACTTTGATCACCGCAAATATTACTTTCATAAAATATATTAGCCTTACATTAATGGAAAATGGGCTCTGGCAGCTGAATGTTACACAGCAGGTACAGTTTCAGAGCAGGGAGCCAGGCCAGCGGTTGAGACAGTTCTTGAGCTCAGGTTAATTTAAGGTGAAAGCTGTGTATTTGGATACAGCTCATCTGCAAGGTGATGGACACATACTCAGCTCAGATGATGGCGTGCTATTGATCGGCCCAGTGGATCATAAACACTCAAGTGAATGCATCCTGACAGCCATGCCGTCTTCGCCTTCTGTTTCAGTCACAAAAGCTTGAAGTCATGCAATTGCTGGGTAGCTACACAGCTGCTTTCTAAAACAAAGCAAATTGTTTATGTTACCCCATTAAAAATGCACAAGCGAGCACCTCTAATACTTTGTGAGATATCAAATCTGTCAGCATGGACGAAGAGACAGTTTAATGCTCTAGGGCTTGGCAAATTTTTATAAGACAAACTATTTTTTATTTGATTCTACTTCATAACAGTGTCTTTTAAGAACAAATACAAAAATATTAATGTATCAAATATAATCTAAATGAAAATAATTAAGATATCATTTTTACATAAAACAAACTTAGTTTAGAACAGTCTCTTTCTTACCTACTAAGCTAAGTAAGAAAAACAAAGACACAGAAAGACTGAAATAGCAAAGCACCAATGGCATAGCCTTGAGGCACACCAGTAGCCTATACTTTAATAGACACTCCCCCCAGACATGTTTACCTCAAAATACCACTAAAATCCATGAAATACCCCACAATAAGCAGAAGTGAATAGGCTTGTTTGCTGTGGGGTTTCCCAAGTCCTCAATAAGGGCCACTGATGTATGGCATGAACTCCCCATTGAGGGCTGTAATTGCATTTAGAAAGAGAGACCAAACTCTGGGCACAGAGCAAATACGTCCAGTTAGTGCAGATCAACTTAGTGTTCCTCTTGCTCTCTGGTGCTCACAAATCCCGTTTTGTGTCTCTGAGGGAGTCTTTTGTTCCGCGCTTAGATTGACCAACAGGGTAAACTAAAACAGGTACAGTGTGCTTTGTCATACCACTAATCACATCAGAGAACGTGCTGCGGCTACGTGAGTGAAAGAGTGAGTGATTGCAGTTTGATCGCCAGGGCTGTCTCTCTTGCTATATCTCTATCTCTCTTTTCTTATCTGTTTTGCAGTCATTAGTGTGAGGATCAAGGACTCCTAAATGTTAAGAAAAACAGACGGCTTCTTCTTTAGTCACTACAATAATTTGCCTATTTTGCAATACCTGGTTACTACTTGGTGAAATATTTTGTAAGAGTGTAAGAATCAAAAGTTAATTGCATGTCACACCTGCCAATGTCAATTGAATTGAGAAAATGTTTTTGCAGTTATATATATATATATAATAGATAAGAGGCATTGAACTCAATCGCTTGACTTCTTTAAGAGTATAACAGAAGTCCTCCTTTGTGAGCTCAGCTACCTCTGACAGACATGTGTATCCTGCTCGGTTAGTCTGAATAATATTTCCATAATTTTGAGAAGCAAACACAAGGGGGAAAAAAACAACTCTCCTCACGGAGTTCTGGAAAAATCCGAAAATATGCCAGTGCCAATATGATTTAGCCTGACAAGTGTGCACTGCCTTCAACCCTTTTGATTGTAGCACCCATTTCTAAAACAAGAGAACATCATCCCCACTTGGCCAAACTTGTGGAAAGAAAGGAAAAAAGAAAGAAAGAAATTGAGAAATTACACATTAAATTGAGAAATTACACATTAAATTGAGAAATTACACATTAAAAAGTTTTTAAAAATGGTTTGTGACAAATGTATCCAGTGTATCCAGAATAACATTGCATCATAAAAGTACTCACACCTAGATGTACACAAAACTGAAAGAAATAATAAACCTGGACATCACAAAGAAAGAATGAAGGTGAGTAAATTTGAATGAACTAAAGATATAAAGACTATTATGTCTCACACATTGTGTCCATTTCTCCATGCACACTCTGTGTCTCTCTCTTAATGAAGGTTAACGTGAGGATGTTAGACTCCATGGGCCCCTGCAGTTAATCCACACAGTGCATTCTGAAGGCCAGAGGAATGCGTTGGCTCTCCCAGTTTTAAAAATACTGACTGCCATAGGTCCCTCACAACTGTCAATGTTCCTCTGGGGAGGAAGGGGGAAAACATTCTTTATTTTATTTTAGTTGGGCAATCAAACCGTAAGCCTAAATCACTGCTTCTCCATTCCAGTGCCAGGCGCAACAATTTATTATTAACGTGGATTCTAAACTGGTCCGAAAACAAAACCGGCTTTTGCATCTACTAGTGCCACCTTTTTGCTGGCTACCCTCTGGGCACAGGCCAGCTGAGACCGAAAGCACTGAACAGAGTATTGTTCCCTCTTACACAGCCTTGAGAGGAGGCTCGCTAAAACACTAAACTAACAGTTGGACATTCCATACATTTTTAATGGCATGGCTGCCTCTTTATTTGTTTCCCTAACCCCATGGCCCGGACTGAATGAATGGCTCTATTGGAGGAGGCAGGCAGGCACAGCGGCATGCAGGGTGGAGGGAGAGGAGAGATGGGCTACCCCAGCCTTCCCAGAGCGCATTGCAGGACTGGATCTTTCACTCATTACTGGGTGGGGTGGGCTCAGTGAGGAATTGATTACCTGTACGAATGGTCTGCAATTTTACACAAACTCTTCTCTCTTTAGAAATGGACAAACACATTGGCTGTCACATATACCAGATAATAAATAAGCATGCTTCATGTCACAGTGTAAGCCTGTAAAATAAAATAAATAAAATAAAATGGCATGACCCCTTGATTATGGAAGCATATGGGTAGCAATGTTCAATTTGGGATGTAATATGCAAAATGACAATGCAATATGTAAAATGACAATGCATTTCTGTATTTACATTTACATTTTCCAATACATTTGTGCAACGTTTGGTGCAAAATGAAAATTAAAATTAAATTACATAATTTTTATTTGCCATTTCATACACCAGTTTTAATATGTAAAATGAATACTAATTTTAACGCTTTATAAGTTGCAAAATTAAAATTAAAATGTATTACAGAAATGATTAGATATGTCTAACATGTTCAAGCAAAAACTGTGGCAAAATGATAATTTAAATGCTATTTTTCTTAAATGCATTAACACTCAGTCAAGAAACTTACGATTGCATTTTCATTCAATGTCCCGCAATGTATGTAGCAAAATTCAATGTGCACATTGAAAATGCATTCCGAGCCGCCATGTCAATCACTGCGTGAACAAGTGCTTCACACTTGTGGGCGGAGCTGAAACGCTGCTTTCATTTGATTGGTCGAATCACTCCACCTTCAGCTCGGTCTTTTCATTCTTTCAGGCAGAATAAGAGTCAGTGCGAGTGAAGCACTGTAATGTCTGAAACTACACTAACTGTTAATTAGCATAATATTTGTATAATATAATATAATATTTTAATATCTATCAGATGTAGCTGGGCACATAATTCGTGCTGCTGTGACTTGCAAGAGACCCCGTTAAATTATTTCTAGGTTATAGTATTGTATAAATATTTTCCCACTGATAAAAACAGTGCAAATAGTTCTGTCTCCTTGGATAACAGTGAAGTGGAAATAAATATAGTTAAATTTATGAAATAAAATTAAATAGGATTTTTTGGGAAGGTAAGTCTGGCCAGTTATACAGCAACACGAGTCTGAAGATCTGAGCTGAATTTGGTGAAACATTAAAGTTCTAGTCTGTGTCAATTACTCTCATAATAAATAATAATAATAATGTTACCCGTATTTTTCGGTATAAGTCGCATCAGTCCAAAAATACGGCATGACGAGGGAAAAACATATATAAGTCGCACTGGACTATAAGTCGCATTTATTTAGAACCAAGAGAAAACATTACCATCTACAGCCGCGAGAGGGCGCTCTGGGGTAGGCTACAGGAGCACTGAGCAGCATAGAGCTAATTTTACTATTTTTATTTCAGAAATGTAACTATATTAATTTTTACAATTATTTATTAATGTCACACACACACATACCTAGTGCCTTATGACTTAAAAGATGAGAGTGGTAAATGTTACAGTCATGGAACTGTTCAGTCTATTATTGATTTTTATTTCCACTTCACTTTTATCCAAAGAGAGAGAACTATTTGCACTGTATTTATCAGTGGGACAATATTCATACAATACTACAACCTAGAATTAATTTGCAAGTCTCGGCAGCACGAATTATGTGCCCAGCTACATCTGATTCAAATATTATGCTAATTAACAGTGAGCGGTGGTTTCAGACATTACAGTGCCGCACCCGTACTGACTCTTATTCTGCCTGAAAGAATGAAAAGACCGAGCTGAAGGTGGAGTGATTCGACCAATCAGATGAAAGCAGCGTTTCAGCTCCGCCCACAAGTGCGAATGAAATATTGAAGCCATAAACCGAAATGATGAAAACGTACACGGACCAACTGTCTTGTCCATGTTCTCTCACTTGAATCCTGTTCTTGAGTATTGAGTCTCTTGACCTTCTGCAAGCCCCGCCTTGTTCACGCAGTGATTGACATGGCGGGAGGGGGCGGAGACGTGATTGGCTCGGAATGCATTTTCAATGTGCACATTGAATTTTGCTACATTCATTGCGGGACATTGAATGAAAATGCAATCGTAAGTGTCTTGACTGTGAGTGTTAATGCATTTAAGAAAAATAGCATTTAAATTATCATTTTGCCACAGTTTTTGCTTGAACATGTTATACATATCTAATCATTTCTGTAATACATTTTCATTTTAATTTTGCAACTTATAAAGCGTTAAAATTAGTATTCATTTTACATATTAAAACTGGTGTATGAAATGGCATATGAAAATTATGTAATTTAATTTTCATTTTGCACCAAACGTCGCACAAATGTATTGGAAAATGTAAATGTAAATACAGAAATGCATTGTTATTTTACATATTGCATTGTCATTTTGAATATTACATCCCAAATTGAACATTGCTACCCATATGCTTCCATACTTGATTAAATACTGCGACTGCATTTAGATTTTTGTCAATGTGTAGATCAAAATTCACGTTAGACTAAAAGAATATGCCTGGCTGAAATTGATGTCACATTCACTTTAAAGAAAGAGCTATTATCATACTGCCACTAGTGACTCAAATAGTGATTCTAGTTGATATTGATTTCGTGAAATACGGAAAACTGATATCACAACAATACAGCAAATACAATCTTTGGAGAAACAAAATTTTAGCTTTTCCAAAATGCTTCACATCTTGAAATATTTACTGTGGTCAAACAATGTGGTGAGAAAAAAAAATACAATTTCATCTAATATCCCTAAAATCCAAGTCCAGTCCCCTTATTGAGAAGGCCAAGCTGCATGTACTTACAAACATAAACCTACTGACAAAGACAAAAACATGATAGTCTCAGCAAGACATAAACAGCATGACCATAAACAAATATGCATATCTTTTTCTCAATCTGTTGTGAGATACAATAGAGGTGGGTGACTAATTCAGCTGTCCGCTATTGGCTGATGAGCATTTTGTTTGCCTTGTTTATGTGAGTTATGTAAGGGGAAGAGGAAGTCGGTCATTCAGGACAGGAACACACGCTCGAGGAGAGCTGTATAGCATAGCCATGACGGCACAGTACCGCCTGTGTTATACAGTATTTACATGCTGTGCATCTCTCTGTCAAAAAAAAAAAAAAAAAAAAAAAAAATTTACCTTAAAATCAAACGAATGCCACACAGACACATGTAGTCTCACACACATATACAAATGCACATCCCAACCCATCACCTCCAGGCCGCTGGGCTTCTCTTCAACATTCCTCAGCTTCCCCCTGCCGTCAAAGGGGTAGTTGAGCAGTCCCTGTGCTACAAAACCCAGGCAAGCTTTTTAAAACAGGATGTTTGGCTGAGGCCTCCTTCCCCTCAAATAAACAATCTGCAGAACCTGATTTTCTGGAGGCAGGGTGGAAGTACTCCAGTCACATTATTTCCACATCCCGTATCCTGGAGCACTTGGGGCCCTGGGGGAGTGTGGGCAGGCTCTGGGGCTGCGGTGGAAACCTGAGGCCCTTGTGCCAGGCAACGGGAATAAGCGAGAGGGAGAAAAAAGATAAAAGGAGGGAAAGAGCGAGAGAGGGAGAGATACTGAGGTGAGGGAATATGAGGGGGGGAGGGCAAAAGGGTGGCCCCTGCACCGTCCACCCCACTGTGGCTCATTTTTCACTTGCATAGTAACACCGATACAGCGGCAGGGCAGCATGTGCGTGTGTGGGACTGTTCTGTCTTTCTGTAATATGGACTGGCATGGGTTTTAAGGAAAGAGAGTGGAAAAGAATAGCTCAAACTGAAACCGTCCCAATGCAGAGCTGTTTAGACTCTTAAAATTACATAACTCATTATTCGTAGCTTTGTTGTAAATGACGTAATACAGCTCATGTCCCTTCCATGATCCTAGTTTACCTCTGAGCGAGAGAGGGAGAGATACTGAGGTGAGGGAATATGAGGGGGGGGGGGGGGGGGGGGCAAAAGGGTGGCCCCTGCACCGTCCACCCCACTGTGGCTCATTTTTCACTTGCATAGCAACACCGATACAGCGGCAGGGCAGCATGTGCGTGTGTGGGACTGTTCTGTCTTTCTGTAATATGGACTGGCATGGGTTTTAAGGAAAGAGAGTGGAAAAGAATAGCTCAAACTGAAACTGTCCCAATGCAGAGCTGTTTAGACTCTTAAAATTACATAACTCATTATTCGTAGCTCTGTTGTAAATGACGTAATACAGCTCATGTCCCTTCCATGATCCTAGTTTACCTCAACGACAGAAAGAATACAGTGTAGTTAAAGTCTTCGCATTGCAAATGTCTATGGTCCGTGTATCTTTTGGTCATTTGATTTTCTATTTAAAAATAAATAAAGATAAATGAGAAACGGTTTGATTTTCGTTTTTTCGTTTTGTTTAAGAAACGCAAAACGAAAATGTAGCTGGATTTTTCGTATTTTTGTTTGTGGGTAAAAAATGAGATTATGCTTTAATATTTGTTTGAATGTGTGGGCGGCGCTGAAACGCCCCTTTCATCCCTTCTGTACTGCACCGACAAGCGGCAACCGCAAACTCAGTTCATTTTCACCAGGAGAGAAGCGGCAGACAGCAGAGCATATTAATCCCGCGGATTCTTTGCTAGTGGTGCTTCACGCCACTAGCACGCCAAATACGAAAAATGCAGCTAAATTTTCGTTTTCCGTTTCTTAAACAAAACAAAAAAACGAAAATCAAACCGTTTCTCATTTATCTTTATTTATTTTTAAATAGAAAATCAAATGACCAAAATATACACGGACCGTCTATGATCTTTTCATGATCACTGGTTTAAACGAAAGGTTTAGTCAAAACTAAAAAAAAAAAAAACAATTTTTGTCAATTTATTCACCCTCATTTTATGAACGTGTTGGGAAGTCTGAATCAAAGTTATTTTAGTATTATTAATATAATTATTCATATTTTGAATGATCTTTTATATTTTTTTTATTTAGGTGATTTTATATATATATATATATATATAAAAAATTCTAAAGTTTATTGATTGATTGATTATATTCTACTTTATTATTATTTTTTGTATTTAAACCTAAACTTTTTTTCATTTAGTTGCTAAGGCAGAATTTCTCATTTTGGTTTATATTAAGTTTAAATAACAACACCGGTTTGTATATGCAGAATTGCAAATAAAATTTGAGAGTGCAAGATTGCCTAACATGTTAAACTACACAGAGTAATGGTTTGGCTTCGGAAGACTTGGAATATAAAGCATCATTATTTGGCAATATTTCTGGTACTTCCATGATGCTTTTTTGGAGCTTGACAGTACTTGGTCATGATCTCAATGTATAGAAAAGATCAGCATAAACATTCTTTCAAATTTTCCTATGTTTTGTTCTTCTAAATCATAAAGATTTGGAATGACATTAGGGTAAATAAAAGATGACAGAACTGTTATAAAAGATTTAAGGATTGACAATGAAAAAAGAATTCAAAACTGTCTAGATATTTTCAAGCATCTGTGAGCCAGCTAATAAATTGAGGGGAAGACATCACATGCCTTTTTAAGGTTTTTCAGAATCTATGGACGCAATCAAATCAGTGGTAATCAGCACGCCGTCACATGCTTCGATTACTTTGTTTAATTGTTGGGCGTCCAGATGCCCTTTTCATGCACTGCAGAAATGAGGTCAGATCAGACCTAGACAGACTGGCATGTGTGTACTGCTGCCAGTTTATCACATAAAAACATGCCTGTTTGTGATTTTCTGATAGGGAGAGTATGTGATTATGCTAGTGTCAGACTATCAGTCAAAACAAAACACACCCTGGCTTGTAAGAGCAGTTTTATGAAAACAAAGACAAGACGTTGTACTATCAATACAGTGATCAACCAGTGGATCTTTGTGAAAGCAATGCTACCTGTTTAGATCAGTTCGGATTCAGCACCTCTCATACTTTATGATGCATACCATTTTTCCACTGAAACTGTGCAGATCGGTAGATCTCTGAATCTGCCCACATTGCCGTTGATCTGAGAAATCAATAATAACTGAATGTGTTTCTACATGACCAACTCGCAAACCAATGCAGAACATTATATTTGTTTATCAACTGTTTAAATTTAAAAAGATTTCATATTTCAATTTATATACAACTAATTTAAATGATTTCAAACGGGGAAAAATAAATGTCTTGGAATTAGTGCAATATATGAGCACCTTGCCACATATATAGACTATAATGGGATTGATCTAGTTTTTCACCATTTAAATTGTGCGTTTTTATGTGGTCTTAAATTAAAAACTATACTTGAAGATATTATCCCACACCATGGATTCTGATGATAACTATTTATTGATTAAAACCACCAGATCTAATGGGCAAAGCAGAGTCAGAGAGGATCCAGAATGGACACCAACACCACTAACACTGTTGATGGAAAAGAGGCTTTGGTTTACAGTCACAATGCTGATCAGTTTGGTAAAGTCCAGTACAGTTGAATAAGACTGTCACTGCTTTCCATTTTTAAGACATACAGCACCGATAGGCCGCACATAGGGATGCCAACCTGGTTGTGGTCTACTCCCCAAAAACAAAGAGGGCAGTGTAAACATCACAAAGCACCAGGAGTGAACCCAGAGTACAATTACAGATCACCAAACCATTCCACTATACCTGATTAAGCCTGTCCTCCTCCTCAAGCCAAAACAGCAATCGACAAACCTGCTTGCACAGCCATCCGACTGCCTTTCCTACATTCTAAAGGAAAAATAAACACAACATACAAAACACAATGGCACCACAGGGCTCCTCAGTGGGACGTGGGGTCTTTCTCACAGTGATGATACAACTACAGCAAGTTCACACTGTGATTGTGACGCCTTAAAGTAAGAACGTACACGCATGAAAACACATTGGATTTGCTTTCTTTTCCACATATGGTGACAAATTCCAGGGGGGCTTATTAGGGTGCATCTCTCAGCTGTAGCACATCTATGGCTGTTCTGAGAATGATTTGTAAACAGCCACTGGTTTTTCGGCCCCGCCGGCCTTCCACATCTGTCAGATCCCTCATCATAGAGACTAATAATCACTGGAAAAACAATTCTACTGCTCAGCAGCAGGGATGTGCATCATTCAGAATCCACTTGAGATCTTTAAATTGCAATTCACTTGCTGAATTACCAGCAAATATGATGCAGAACTGCACTTAAAAATTAGAGTAGAATTTTGTAGAATAAAGTAGAAGTTTTATATATATATATATATATGAATGAATAGATTCATTTTAATTAGGCTTTCATTTTAAAGACCAGTATGGAGAACAATTTTCCAGAATACAATTATGTTTAAAATTTGTATGAACTAAAAAAATCCAATTTAATATCCTGAGTCTATCCAATTCAATTAAATGTAAACCTCATGAATCTTGACAAAATTGTGCCCACCCTCATGATCATGCTGACATTCTAAGTGAGCATCAGAGGATAAGGAGACCACCTCCCAATACAGGGGCTTGCGAACCAGAAAGATCACAAAAACCCCAATATAAAGAGGAAACACAAAATCACATGCATGCAGTTATACAGGAAGCAATGAGATCTACTTCAAAGAACATAATTCTGATCTCCACACGGCCACAACAAGGAGTGAGGAAACAGGTGGGCTGCATTACAACCCAGTCACAGCTACAGAATGTGACTGGAACCACAAGCGCACACACATTTTTATAGACACATGTAGCATATCACAACCATATGTTTCGACAGCCATGCTTTGAGAATACAGCGAACACTTAATCAATAGCTGTGCGTAGACACAGTGTAGACGTAAACTGACAAACACAGTTGCTATTAAACAAAAAACTGTGGCTCAAACGCCGAACTATAGACATCCAGATACAAACAACACAAAGAGACAGAGATGTACCCAAACACAGGAGCGCAGACATCTCAGACACCAACACAAACACACAGAAATGCAAATATTCACATGGATTCCTATGGAGCCCTGCACATGACATGCA
Source organism: Carassius carassius (assembly GCF_963082965.1). Taxonomy (NCBI): domain Eukaryota; kingdom Metazoa; phylum Chordata; class Actinopteri; order Cypriniformes; family Cyprinidae; genus Carassius; species Carassius carassius. Next base: position 22,195,112 of record NC_081777.1, read on the forward strand.
AGAAAAAATAAATAAATTGTGCCCACGATTTACTAATCCGTTCCCTCAATATACTAAAACGTGTGCACTATTACTATTGCGTTCCCTTGATTTGCTAAATCATGCACACAATTTGGCAAATCGAGGGAACGATTTAGTAAATCATGCGCAAAATTTATAAATCGAGTGAACGAAATAGTAAATCGAGGGAACGCTATAGTAATCGTGTGCACGTTTTAGTACATTGAGGGAATGAATTAGTAAATTGTGCGCACGATTTAGCCCACTATTTTTTCCTGCATGTCATGTGCGGGGCTCTGTAGATTCCAGAACATGCGAAAAAAAAAAAAAACGTCATGCACAAACATGCAAAATGCTAAATACATGCAGAAAGGCTTACAGAAACTCAATGAAGATTTGAACTGAAAATCTTAATGCAGTGTGCTTCAAACAAACTCACTGAGGCAGCAAGACATCAAAGACTTATTACATAAATAGCCTCAGATCTCAAGCATCCACAGACTGTCTTTCAAACCTAGACGCCAGATTCTCTAAAATCTCGCCCTAGGGCGGCAGGGAGTTTTCATCAGACTCGTTGAGATGTGTTCTGTTGCTATTGTCAAACATAGTGGATGAGTGTTCAGAGCAGGAGTTACACTTGCCCAGGGGGCTGCAATCTCCTCCCCCTCCCACATTTGCCCCCCCCGGCCTCACTTTCAAGAGCTTTACTAGTTCCTGTATGTGGGTGGGGTGGGATAAGGGACTCAGGGTGGGAGGAAGGCCATATGTATATACGCTTTTAAATTTTAGATATGTTTCCTTTCTTTCTTGCTATACAGGTAGCATAAAGGAAAGGGATGAGATTCCATAGGTGACCCTCTGCAAATCTACATACCTTATGTTTAGTGATTTGGAGAGGGTCACCAATGGAATTTTAATAATCTCAGAAACAGACATTCTTCAGAGAGCTGTCAATTCAATGCGTCGCAGCAAATTATTATAAGCTGTACTAAAAGAAAAAAAACCCTGCATGTGATGTATTTTGAATGCTTAAGTAACTAATCTTATCTAACCAGATTTCCTTGTACAGAGACACTGGTATTAAAATTCTATACTTTGTAAAGAATTAAATGTAAATATTAAAACACTTTTTTTACTCTATAAATGAAATATAATATAATTTACAGTATGAAAAAATAACATTAATTTCTAAAAAATTACATTTAAAAGAGTTAAAGAAATTTTTTAATGAGTGTTAGATGATGAAATAGTTTTCAATTCTACAACTGAATTTAGCCATCACAATATTATACAAGGAATATTTTCCAAAGATTACATCTAACAGTGTTACTAAACATTTTTTAAGTTATCTAAATGCAAAAATAGGGGAAATGAGCATTTCAATTTAAATATCGCCAATATTGATAAAATAAATAAATTAGCTTATAACCAATATGGTACCATATGCATGCTATATATGAGAATAAATATATCTAGTTAAAAATGCTCCTGTATGCAGGCTAAAAAGGCCCGATTATGAAGCTACAAGCAAGTCACAGCTCACACGAACCCAATCCAGAGAAAAAAAATCTTAGCAAGCATTTGAAACATCATTTGTTTGTGCAAGGAGTGTCGCCAGCCTGTGAAGTGGTGGTGACAGGGAGCATGAAGCCACAAGCTCAGGTAGCTCCTTCTGGGAAAGGGGGTGGATTGACCTGCTCTCTTTGAATGCTATTTCTAGCGCTGCAAAACAAGGCCTTAGCCTTTCTGTCTCTGCGGCCATGATCCTACGCAGGCACGGTGCGGTTCCAGTTTTATGAGAGAAGCATGTTGATTTCATTCCATAAGAGAGGAGTGTTTCATCGACTCAAACCATGACACAAGACTGTTTCTCCTCTTTTCTCTTAGTGTGGCCCTTTCACAGAAATGGAAAAAAGCCTACTCCGGTCAAGATAGAGCCGTAAAGGCTGATATGTGCAATTTTGTGTGCGTGTTCTGTTACGCACCGTTGTGTGCAGAGCAAATAACGTGACTCGGTGTGCTAGGCTTGAGTGTGTGTGTCCCTGCGAGCTTGGATCTTATTACAGTTTGATCCCACTCAAATATTTCTGAAAGAAAACAGAGGAGGGGAGGCAGGCTCTATGGCCAGCCAACGCGGCCCACTGAACCTCTGCTGGGCTCACAATGAGAGCTTTATCTCCACCGCACTCTCTCCACTCCTAATGGCCTTTAATGAGGAGGAGCAAAGCACAACATAAAAACCAAATTACCTGTAACGTTTGCTCATTTATTCAAACACACTCCAAGGGAACCCACAGAACTAAGGACAGCAGAAAGTATGCCTTGCTGTTTTCTTTGCATTTTAGACTTTTACTGAGCACTTAACCCCTTCCTCGCCCTTAAAACAGATATAAAACTATGTCAATGGAATGGCCAAACTCTGAGATTTGTGTGACAACTAACAGGGAACACCCTCTGCATGCTCACTGCTTTCACTTGCAGAAAGGGGGAAAAAGTCAATATGTGGTGCAAGGTCATCATCACAGGCACGTAGCCTTTGTTTGAACAAAGATGTTACCACATGAGCTCTCCGGGACTGGAAAAAACAGCAACAAGTCTGACAATGGTATAAAAGGCCATACTGACATGAAGACTCCAAACAACCCGAATTAAAACACAGCAACTTGACAATTTAGAACAGATATATTTTAAACTCACCTGAGAATTCCCCTTGGGTGACGTTAGGTGAGCTGGCAGCCTCTGTTTCAGTGTAAGACAGTGTGGAATCTGACAGATCTGTGGAGATAAAGGATGTCTTCTGGTTAGAGTTTGTTTGTTGATCCATTTTTAATTGGATGATACACCTAGGAATGTTAAAAGCACAGCTACCAAGCAACATGCCATGGTTTTCTATTATATAAATACCTACATTACCCTTCAAAAGTTTGGGGTCATTAAGATTTTTTATACCTATTATTATTATTATTATTATACTTATTAATTTATAGTTTTAGAAATTATTTCTATTTCTAATTATTTCTTTTGATTCTTAAAAAATATATATGTTTTCACATAAATATTAATTTTTAAATGTTTCTTGACCACCTATTTGGAAAATTACAATGATTTCTGAAGGACCATATGACATTGAAGACTGGTGTGTTGGCTGCTGAAAATTCACCTTTACCATCAAAGGACAGAATAAACATTTAAAAAAAACTGAAAACAGACAAAAACAGAAAACAGTTATTTTTATTTGCATAAATGCAGCCTTGGTGCACAAAATATCCTTTTTTCTAAATAAACCCTACCGACCACAAACGCTGAATGGTAGTTTATATAATTTTTTTACATAAAAAAATTATTTTGCTCTGCTGTCAAGAATTGTGAAATCTCATTGGTACAGCTGATATGTTGATATTGAGCCAATCCTACCAACAAATAAATGCGTTATCAGGCTGAGGTGCAAACCACCAAAGCATCAGTTCCAGATGGTACCACCTCCTGTCAACAGTGTGCCGATGTTGAGCTATGGCACTGAGAGGATTTCCCAGCCCAGTGCCAGGCCCCAGCACCCCTCACAACAGACAGGGCCGAGCCCAGGCCGGCTCCAGATTGGCATGCTGAAAATGGGCCCACCGGATACTGGCTGCAGCCTCCACTGGCTCTCAGTTGGTCACTGTGCCTAATTGCTACCATTAAAATTCTTCACGTTGTTCTACTTTTTGCTTCCCCTTTGGCTCTCCGTAAAGCCAGGGATTCAACCAGTGGGTGCCAAATGATGGCACTGGCTTATTTTGGCCAGTTTACTTGGTTACACAGATTATTTTATTAAATTTGCAAGTAAATGATCTCACATCATCTGTTCCCTCAGAATGTGCATGTACATGATCATTTACAATGACATCTTAAATAAATACATATTTAATTAGCAATTAGAGTGTGTATCTGAAACTTACCCAGTGGCTTGTGTTCTTCGCTGGAGGAAAGTCTTGAGTATGGAGGAGGAGGTGACTCTAAAATATAACAGCAGTATGATTACAATCGGAATAGAAAAAAAGGGAAATTATATATAGATATATTATTTAATTTGGACAGGCTAGGTTGGGTCTGTGGCTCACAAAAATAGCAATATATTAATGACAAAACACAATGTAAATGATATGTACAATCTTGTATACAGCACTTTAGAAAATGTATGTATACTTTAGGTCCATATGCTATCTGTATAAACTAAACTGCACAGAAAGTGCTTGATTTCTGAAAAATCCAAATGCCTGCCATTTACAAAGTTCCACACATTTCCTTTCTTGCATATTCAGTTGTTTAATATTTTTATTAATATAATACTTATTTGAGATATCAACGAGAGCGTACTACTCTTAGTTCTGGTTAACATATTTTCCCATGTTTAACACCATGAGTTTTTCATATTTTTTCAAAAACAAAAATAAATCACTGGAGAAAAAAAAAATAAAATCTGCAGATTCCATTTTGGTCTGGTTATTTCCTATACAGGTAGGTACTGCTTGTTTACTTCAAAATGCACAAATGTATCTTTTAATAGCAGCCCAGTGTACTTTGTATCAAATAATTTTCTATTGAGTTTCTGTAAGCTAACAAAACACCAAATATACCATTTAAAAAGTAGATTAAAACAACAACACCTTGGATTAATAAGAAAAATATATTTAATTGTATTTTTTTCCAATGCAAATTTCTTTTGAAGCTGAATAAAACCAAAAAACCGGTTATATATGTGATTAACCATTTAATGACATGGACACCAGTGATGGACTAATACAAAAACAACGTATATAAGCCAGTATAATTAGGTTTTTCTAAATTTCAACGCGCGAAAACTTGTTTAGTAATAAAGGAAAGCATTACAAGTTTGAAGGCACAAAAGAAAAAGTCTCTGAACAAGTAATGACCTCGCCTCTTGGTCATGGGGGAATAAATAAAAGCAAAGTGGACTGTCTCTTTAAGAGTGGCGGCAGTAATTGCCAGGATCCTAAACTCAGTCACTCAGATACACAGCGAGTCAGTCTGGCGCCAGTTGTATGCAAACTGTATATTACCACCACTCCTTCACCTAAATAGCATGAGGGGTTCTCCTTGGGGGAAAAAAAGTGACTTTTAAAACACAACTTGAAACTGATATCATTTCAAACCGATAAGTCATTGCAAAAAAATCTTAATCTATAGCTACAAAAAAGCTAAATAAAAGTATTTATCGCTAAACATTCATAAACAAACCAATTAGTAAAAAAAATAAAAATAAAAAAATAAGTTTCATTGTAAGCCCTTGCTAAATACACTGAAATGTTTGGTCAAACACTGTTTTACGTGATTAAAAAGCGCTCACAGACATGGGGCAATGTCTGAACAATAGGATTTCTCTCTTTAACGTCGTCTGTGAAAATTAACCTTGAAAAACCCCGTCAAAACCATTGATGGAGTTTGGAGATTGAGAGGGCTCTGTTGTTCAATCGCATGAAAGAAATACCATCTTCATGGGGACACGCATGAGCGCCTGTGAGCTATGTGTGTCTCTACAGAGAACAGAGGGGAGAGAGAGGGGCTGCTGTCTCCCTCAAGCGTCTCTGCTCTGAGAAACTCCAATAAAACGCCGGGCAAAGAGTGTAATTGTCAGTTTGAAGCCTTTGATTAAAATTATCTCTTAATATGAAAGGATTTATTATGGAAAAACTGACTTATAGCTTGCCAAGTGCCTCAGGTTGCCAATGTCCTCCACAAATGATTGTCAATCTATTATATGAATGCTAGGAATTCTAATCGTTATGTTAGTCCATCAATCTGTGGGATTTTTAAGCATGTGAAGAGCGGTTTAACTAGTTAATCTGCTCATTTGCCTTGTTTGAGACTAAACATATAACAATAAAATCTGAAATTTAGAAACTAACAGGTATTGGTCATTGTGAGCCTTGTGAGAGGAAAGTAGTCAGCGGATGGCTATATTATAGCCTATTGCTAAGGACTTGACTAAGGAAAATATCGGAATGAAAATGTACTTGCGTTCCTTAAATTGGTTGGACTTGGATTTTAGATCTTTAAGACCACACAGCCAGTGTTTACATGAGATCAGACTTTAATGAAATTTTCTAAATCAAATAAAAATGACTGTCTCAACCGTACTACTGGCCTATTTGAGAAACAGTCATTTGGAGAATACATAACCCATGCAGGCTACCAGCAGATAATTAATAAACTAAGCAGTAGCCTAATTTAATCAATGTCACACGTATAGCCTACTGTCTTTCAATTCAGAAACCTGCATGAAATACATTTTTAAAACGTCATGCATTTTACATGCAATTATTATGCTTGTATTTTACTACAAGTTTCCTGGATACAATGCAACTTTTATGGAAAATGATGAAGCAGAAAATAAAACCAGGACAGTACAGGGCTGCTACATTGTGGACAATGTGCAAACTTCTACTTTTGAAGTCACTGTTGTCATTACTTAATAAGATATTTAAAGCACTGAAACGTAATTGCTTACATTTTACTATCACCATTTCTTTTCACACTGAATAGCAAGGCGAAATTCTTCTTTGCTGTTGCACTCATTTGATCAATGGCATTCAGTGGTATATGAATCACTTTAACAACAAAGCTTCAAAGCATCTGTTAGGGGAACCCTGAGGAAAGCCCTTTGGCATAACAGCAGGTTGAAAGCGAAGGCTAATAATGAGAAAATCTAGTCAGTTCAGGTTTTAGACATAGGCTATAGGCTACCCGTCAATGGGATTTTCGCTTACCTGGCCCACAGAGTCGACTATAATGATATGGATTGCAGCACACTACCGGACCGTCCTGAGCTCCGAAACTCTTGCACTCACAGAGCGCTTTAAGCTGGGCCGTGTGCTGCAGGTCTGGCCACCGGTAAAGCTTACAGATGAGCAGCTGTGGAGGAGCCATGTGGCCGCCTAACCGCAGCTCAGTCCGCGATACCATCACACAGTCGCTCGGCATCCCTCCTTTGGACTCCACGGCTTCCAACAAAGTATCCAAGGTTTTCTCCTTTAGCCTTTTTAATAGCGAATAGGTGGCGGTCTTGAGCTCCTGCTCCATGACGGAGCGAGGTTTCGTCTCCTGGCTCTCAAGAGGACAGGGGTCCCGAGAAGAGCCAATGTTCCTCAGCACGAACTGGCACGAGCCTTGCTCCGGGCTTCTAGACCCAGAATGATGGTCCCGATCTTTAAATAAACAGCAAGTGACTGTTCTACCATCTCTGTCCTGCACAGACCGAGGGCTTCCCACCGTACCCCTATCTTGGTCCATGACGCCCCCTGAGGTGCCACCACCGCTGCTCGCAGTGGGATTCCTCGTACACACTTCCCCATAGTCCACGCCAGGCGACCCGCTCGGGGTCATCGGTCTGAACTCCGTCTTGGGAATTTTCTCTGGGTTGGAGCCAAGCAGATCGTCTCGAGACCCCTCGCCGCTTTTGCCATATCCATCGCCCCCCTCTTTATCTGGAATCAAACGGCTTCTCCAGAGTCGCCGCACAAGACCTGAGCGTTTCGTCCTGAACATACGACAACTTGAAACTCTAGATGAGTTATTTACGTCCAGATCTTAGTGATTTGAAACTATTTCTGAGCTCGTGCAACATTAATGTTGGCCGAATGCCGTGCAGCGCGTGCACAGCCGAGCACCGTATATTGGTGGCAAAACCACAACATTAGTTTTGAAGGCACAATGTTATATTGCATTAAAAACAGAGAACATCAAACACCGCAAGGCTACACAGGAACGCATTCATTTTAGAAGAATGCTGTCAAGTAGCCTACATGTGAAAATGTTTGGAAAGTGGCGCTACAGTGCGATGCTTTTTAGATTTTAAATGCACTATGGGTTTAAACTACACCAAAGACATCTGTTGTCAAAATCCCACGCGAAAAACTACACTAGTCGCACGCTCTCAAATGTTTTCGGACTTTGAAACACGTTCAAATCCACTCTTCAACAGCGGGTCTGGTGACATGAATGAAGCTGCTCCTCGGCGAATTAAATCCACGGACAATTCCTCACAGAATTCACCATTTCGATTGTTTTCCACTATTCCAGCGCACTCTTTTTTGTGATCCAAAAATATCCTTGTGCGTGCGCCGGGGCCAGAAAATGAACAATCCGCGGACTTATAGTGTGCTCTTGGTTCCGTGTTCAGACCTGGTCAAACTGCAACCCAGATCTCTCTCTCTTTCTCCGTTTCTCTGCCTTTTTCCTTTTTTTTCCTCCCCCGTCACACACACATACGCGCGCACACACACAGGGCCCCCGAGGAGAGCGATGGAGCCATTGGCTGACTACCATCATGTGCTAGTCTAGACACTTTGGCGGCTCTGAGCTGCACTGATTGTTGCGCAAACAAGGTTTCAAATATCTTAACTCTTAAAGGCGTAACATCCATCTATTTCTTTTCTCATCATATATCCTAACTAAGATAATTGTTTATTCGAAGCAGAGGAAGAACTGCAAGTAAATTAGAACAAATGTAAAAATCCAAGAATTAGCTATTTAACAAACATTTCCAAGATGATGTCAGTGCAACTTTACTCAGGTCATAATTTTATTCCAGAGTTTCAGGGGGTTTGCATGTATCTACAACGGCCTACCTTTTTTGTTTTTTAAACAAAAGTTAATCTAATTATTTATTTGCATGAGAACTTTTGTAACAACCCTTAACTGCACTGCATAATATATCAAACCACTGAAAGTCTAAAAAGGTGCACTCAGAAAAGCTTTTATTTATATTTAGTGGCCACTTATTTATTCCAAACGTTATGCTGACGCCTATTGCTCTGGATGCATTAGGTTTGTTTATTTTTATTTTTGTATATTTTCTCATTTTACACAAACACACACACACACACACACACACACACACACACACAAACACACACACACACACACACGCACGCACGCACGCACGCACGCACACACACACACACACACACACACACACACAAACACACACATACACACAAAAACTACTGGAAAATAAAACTACCTTTGAAAAGAGAGACTTCGCAAAGTGAAGTATATGGGGTCTCAATGCTATTTCAACACATATTTCTATCGTTATGATTAATAGAAGTAAGTAATTCACTTAGATTAGTTTTATTCTACATGCAGTTTCATTCATATAAAACTGATTTTTATGTCTTAATTTTACATAAGTGATTGTATTTCTCAAAAGTGCTATCCATTTCATTTATCTCATTTAGTTATTTATTGCATTTTTTATATTTATATGTAGCTACTTGAGAACTGCTTTACACAATGTCTGTCTTACACCAGTAAATGCCAAGTTCCTTTTAAATGTACCTCGCAAATACATCCGAATCAAATGCTAAAATAGTTTTTGTTAATGTGATGCAGCGTGTGCATTACCTGCACATGAGGTATTTTCAGTAGACTGGGAAGCTTGCAAATTCCATAGAATGACCTCATAAGGCTCTCATTTGGGTGTGAATTCCAGCAATAGGTCATGCATAGACTGTGCAGCCCCTTTAAAACCCTCTTCAGTTCACTAATCCTAAGTAGCCTGAGATTTAATGCATTCATGCAAACACAATACACCTTATACTTTGACCTTTTAGTTTGATCTTTTTTCAATTTCAATATAAGCTAGATTGTTTCACAATTTTTCCAAGAAATTATAATTATAAAGTAAATCCTATGCATATACATCCAAATGTTAAAGTTCTTTGCCTTTCATCACTTTTTCATGACATTTTGTTCACTCATGCACATAAAGGGTTAAAGACTTTGGCTGGAGTAGAGCAGGCGGGGCAACACCTCTCAGTGTATTAACTTGCTCAAAGTAGAAAAAGTTTAGCAGTAAACACTGCCGATTGGTTCCCCAACATTTACGACATTCCTCCGGAGACGGATTGGTTGAAAGGGGAAGAAAAACGCAAATAGACACGCCCACTGTTGTTACAATTGACAGTGAATGAAATAAATTTCCCGGCAGCTTGCCAGAAAGCAGAGCACAGTATTTGACACGCTTATTCTGCAAGAAGCTATGTAAATACAGTCTTAACAATGGACTTGTGCTGACAGCCTTTTTATCAAATGATCAAGAGGATGTGAAATTAAACTGTGTGGGAGGATATCCAGTCTAAACCATCCAATAAGGATTCTAAGCATCCCAAAATGAAAAAATATTTGCCTATATCAAAACTATGTCAAGTAAGGCATCTTAAAAAATCAAAACGATTCTCATATTAACATTGAAATTTATAAGAAGTACTTAACTGGGTTCTCAACACTTGTAATGAAACAAACTTTACATCTTTTAAAATGTAAATCTTGTAAATGTAAATCTAAATGTATCTTTTAAAATTAAACTTTTAAACTTTTCATCTCTTCCATCTTTATTTGACTCTCTAACTTTAGCACTCACTATTCTAATTCTATTCTTTAAAAAAATCATACTACCTTTCTAATCTTTTGTATTCTATTTTCTTTTCATTTATATGCAATTATGCGTAAGACCTCTAACACTACCTTGCTCTATTCTTTTTCTATTCTATCTGGTTTCTTTTTATTTATTATATTATTTAAAAGCCCTTGCTACGTGTACTGCTAACTGAGACTTGTTATAGCACTTACATATTATTGCTCTTTTTGTTGTTTTTGATTGCTTCCACTGTCCTCATTTGTAAGTCGCTTTGGATAAAAGCATCTGCTAAATGAGTAAATGTAAATGTAATGTAAATGTAAACTAAATTATACAATGCAAAATAAGCAAAACATTTTTTGCATGTATTATGTGTTTTATACCCACAAACAGATTTAAAAATGATGCATTAACATTAAATATAAAAGTAAAAATTGCATTGTTTTAAATATTTGGTAAATCATGTGGTAATTATATCTTATTTGATGATTTTTTCATTTATTAGTTGAAAAATAGCTCTCTTTACACCCATGTTAAACTGACTTACTATAACTTTTGAAATGTGCAAGTATATGTATTGATTGAGCATTAATGTAAATATGAATATTCTATATACAATTTAAACAAATTTAAACAATAAAATTAAGCAACATTTCCTGCAGCATAGATTTAAAACTTAACATATATACTTGTACATTGAAAAAGTTATAGTCAGTTAAACATGGGCACAAAGAACACTCTTTTTAAACTATAAATAAATGAAAAATCATAAGATTTAATCATCAACCATCCCAAATGTCTAGTATTAGTCACACACTGACATGCACCCACACACACACACCTGTCCTCTCCTTCTGCGAGTAAGAGTAGTGTTCGCCTGTGTGTAAGCGGGAATCGGATTTCCCTGGCAGGTTCATGAAGGTTAGAGAGAGAGAGTGCATGGAGCCCCTCAGGCCTGCTCCATATTAGAGGCACCTGTTGCAAATACATTCTCCTTTGTAACTTAATCACACGTCAGACAGGGCAAAGAAAACTGTTATTGCAGCACAGTGCTCCATGTTCAATCATTCTCACACTTTCCTGAAAAATCTGTGAAAACCCCACTCATGATATAATGGTGCTAATAGTAGCCATCCACCCACCTGTCTTTTGACAGGTAGTAGTTTAGCTAGACTATCTAAAAAAAATTCTTTTTGACCACATTTTACAATTTAATGCTTATAGGATGTTCTATGATAAATGATTTGTGACTTCATTCACTGACTATTGATATTTAATAATGTGGTTACAATAAAGAAATTACCTTCGGCAATGTTTTACCTTTCAACAATCATAAAACAAGTTTTGCTTTCTGTCCAACACCATGTAAGCCTTGAGAGATTTGGCATTCAAATGGTTTTGGCAATGATCATTGTGTTTCTCAATTCCAATTGCTTGAAGATAAATGAAAAGAGAGCATTTTTAAGGGAACATTATGAAAGCCTTGCAAAAAGCATGCAAGGAATATCATTAAGATGATGTTTTTGGCCAAGGAAAGACATTTGTGGTTTCATGGACTTGATGTTTGCAAAAACAAAGCCTGTTTTAAGTACAAAAATGCATATTTAGTGTAATTTACATATTATTGGATTCTTTTGATATTAGTTACTATACAAATACCACATAATGATGAATTATTCACCCTTTAAATTGTTTCATGAGGTTGTTTCTGAATATTTTCCTTTATATCCTAGAAAAAAGGGGTATGTGCATTTATCAAATTTACAGTGACAACATGTTAAAGGGATAGTTCACCCAAAAATGAAAATTTGATATTTATCTGCTTACCCCTAGGGCATACAAGATGTAGGTGACTTTGTTTCTTTAGTAGAACACAAATGGAGATTTTTTTTAAAAAACCGTTGCAGTCCATCGGTCTTATAAATATTTTACAAAAGTATTGTTTAATATGTTTTTATAAGTAAAAAGTATGAAATGAATTTACTCATTTGACCCTAATGTTTGCTGCATATGTGAAAGTGTGTAAGAAAAGAGCTCTTCAAAGAGGAGGAGGAAATTGAGTGAGAGGGTTGAAAACAGGGCCCAGCTGTTCACACAGACTGTCCCCCTGCTCTGTTCTTCTCTATGTGACCGGTAAAGCAGACTGTCTGCACCACTGGAGACCCCGGGGTAATAATCCAGTGGTCACGCCAGCTTGGTATAGCACTGACACTTCAGAGGGAGAGGATAACAAATCAAATTAAACACAACCGAGAGATACGTGCAGACAAAGCCCCAGGAATCAGGAAGAAAAATGGTATCTGGAGAGTAGCTTCTGAGATATTAATGTCCTGTCTTAGTATCATGGCGCAGTTGAAATATAAACTTTCTTTGATCAGTTACAGGGAGTTCTTTTAGCATCGGATTGAAGATAGCAAGAGTTGCACAAATGTCTCAAACTGAAAGACAGAGCTGCTTTGAACATGTAGTCCTGCCAACAGCAATGTTGCATGAAATGAGCTGTTCATATGACACCTTAAAAGATATCAGATGCATATTATAATGCATACTGATGTGAAATGGAAAGCAACTTCAAACAGTAAGATTAGCTTTGAACATTTAAAATTTTGGGGTGGTCATCAAAAATGAAAAATTAGTATTTTCCTTAATGATAAGGATGATCCAACATAAATAAATTAAAAGTGATTTCCATCCAAGTGCATGTTCAAACATCTCATGGGATATTTCTGCCTTTTTACAAAGGGATACTTGAGGGGGAAAAGTAGCAAAATAAAAAAATATTATATAAATAAAATAAAAGAATCTTAGTATTTTTTATATTTATATATTTTGCTCTTTTGTTGATTTTGATTGCTTCTATCGTCTTAATCACTTTGGATAAAAGCGCCTGCTAAATGATTAAATGTAAATGTAATATATTAGTTTATTTGCTAATATTATTAATATTGCTAAATTATATCCAATACAATACAGTATAATAATTGCATTCATTAATGGGTACTAGAGCCTTATTGATGTTCATGTGGTGGGTACCTAAGACAAAAACAGTTTGAAAACATTAGTATAGAGGAGTGCAAGAAAGACAGTATGAAGGAAATCAGTGGAGAAGGAGAGTACATGCAACAAAACAATAAAATGCACCAGCCTGTGACAGCAGTCATATATTCAAAGAGCAGGAGGCATTAATTCTCCATGAGGAAATTGCGAGGGAGTTCAGTACAGACAGATACTAATGACAAACAGGTTCACACACTTAGGCTCGTGGACGCAGTGGGGGTGGAGGGCACTGGAGTGGAGGGGATTCTACAGCTAATCTATTCACTCAATGCTACACAAGACAACCTCGCCCCTGTAAATTCAGTACTGTACAATCGTTCCATTCTTTGGAAATGCCACAAGACATGTCTGTGTTATGAGACAAAAAACGGTGGGCATTAAAAAAAAAGGTTTAAACTTTAATTTGAAGCAATCTGATTTACTAGGTTGTACTGGAGATGGGAAGCCAAGGAAGACTGAGGCTGCATGTATCATCTTCTCTTTGTACCAGTCAGGGTAATTTGTGCCCCTGGGGGCAGACTGTCAGTGGCCAGGCACACTATAGCCAGGGATACTTAAAGTAATAGTTCACTTTAAAAACTCGCGGGATTCGCTTTCGGATCTGCTGGAAGGAATGTAAGACGGGCAAGTCCCTATCTTCTTTCTTAGCCACCAGATCCTGCGCCCGCTCTCGGTGGTCGGAAGCCCGCGTTTGCGGTACTGTCTCCCCGATTAGAGGACGCGACGCGCTGCCTGTCTTTCTCTGAGGAGATTGATGTGGAAAGGCGTCGATGAGCTCGCCAGTTGCACAAGCACCAGTCACACAAGCATATTATGCCTAATATTAACATAAGCAGCATTAATGAAGAGGGAGCTCACGCAGTCAGCTCTCGGGGGGCTGATTGTGCTTTTCTCGCTGTTAAGCGCTCCGCTCTCGCCGGGCATGCTCCGAGGAGTGTGTCCGTGCATGCGATCTTGCAGTCGCGGTCTCGCTGGTGCTGAGGCACGGCGGCGACCGCGATAGCGGGAATCGCACATGATCTGGCTAACGGGTTGGAGACGGCTCGTCCTATCTCCACCCGTGTTCACTAGATCTAGAGCTCGTTCTCGAGGCTTGGAAACCAGCGCTGCGGTTTCTCTGAGGAGATTGATGTTGTTTGTGTGACTGAGTAGCAGAAAATAATACATATAATAATAAATATTTTTTACCGTTCAATACCGTGTTGAATAGTCTGGTTGCTGACTACATTTAATTCTAAGGAATAAAATGACATATTTATCTGACTATGTGAAGTTAGATGTACAGGGGCTCTAGGGATGTGATTTCTTGTGTGAGAACACGTGTCGCTCTTCCTCTGAGGAGGTTGAGGTGGTCAGGGGCTGCTGGGCGGAGCAGTCCCAACCGTGTTCCAGCCCCACGTGCCTGGGGTGTCACTTTTGTACTCCGCAGACGCTAGAGTCAAAGTGGCGCTCCCAGGCCGAAGGCTTCTAGTGGAAAGCAGTTCTACGGACCGTTGTTTTCGCTGGATAGCCTTCATCATAACGTCCTGACGCCTAGGCCTAGGACGTTTTGAGGGCCAGCTCCCTCTGGGGAAGAGTGGTGTACACCGCATTACACGGTGCCCGTCTCTCCTCAGTGTCCTCAGGAGATCGATCTGCCAACCCTGCCGGTGTTCCAGGGCGCAGCGATCTCCGGCGAGCGCTTCTCTCAGTTACCGCCCGGAAACGTAGCGGTGCTGAGAGGCTTGCTACCTCTACGGAGGTCTCTAGAGCAGCTAGTACAGTCGTCCCCTGCCGGTCCACCGCTTCAGGGCACAGAGCTAGTGGCTCTAGGCGCACCAGAGGCCAGTCTCGTGAGACTGGTTCCCTTAGGAGGTCACATGGCGGTGTGGGAGCCCCTGCCAAGTGTACTTCACGGGGTCCTGCCCCGAGCATGCTCTGGTCTAGTCTTCCTAGCAGACGATGTGGGTCTGAGGACCGTCGTTTTTAGGAGACTTCAGCTACGAGAGTCCTGATGCTGCGGTTCAGGACCTCGGACGGCAGGCCCCTCTGGGGTGTACACCGCATTACACGGTGCCCGTCTCTCCTCAGTGCCCTCAGGAGATCGATCTGCCAACACTGCCGGTGTTCCAGGGCGCAGTGGTCTCCAGCGAGCGCTTCTCTCAGTTACTGCCCGGAAACATAGCGGTGCTAAGAGGCTGGCGACCTTCAGGGCACCGAGCTAATTGCTCTGATGCAACCAGAGATCAGTCTTGAGAGGCTGATTCCCTTAGTAGACTATATTGCAGCGTGAAAACTACTGCCAAATGTGTCTCAGTGGGTCCTGCACACTGTAGTAAGAGGCCACAGAATCCAGTTCTGGTGGACCCCAAGCAGGCTCTGGTAATGGAACAGAAGTAGACTCTCTCTGAGGACGGAGACCATAGAGGTGGTCCCTCCTTGGGTTGCAGAGTCCAGGTCCTACAGCCAGTACTTCACTGTTCCAAGGAAGGATGAGGTGTTGTGTCCTTTTCTAGATCTGTGCTTTTTGAACCTCTCAGTCAGGGGACTGAAGTTTAGCACGCCTGCACAGGCCAAGTCCGAGGAGTGGTGTGTCACAATCTATAAAAAGATGCACTTATCTCCATCCTTCTTCATCGGAAGTTCCTGAGGTTTGCTTTTGGGGGCAAAAGCCTACCAATACGGATCTTCCACTGGCCTTGCACTCTCACCCCACACTTTCACGACTCAACCACATTGAGGATTGGTTGATATCAGCTCAATCTGAGCAGATGATGGTTCGGCACCGAGGTGTCATTCTCGCTCACATGAAAGAGCTGGGGTTAAGACTTAACGCCAAGAAAAGTGTGCTTTCTCCAGTTCAGAGAACCACTTATCTGGGCATGGTGTGGGATTCGACCACGATGCAGGCACGTATGTCACCTGCTCGGATCGAGTCGATCCTCACTGCAGTCACGAGAGTGAGAGAAGGCCGGTCACTCACTGTCAAGCAGTCACGGAGATTGCTGTGTCTGTTGGCAGTTGCGTCCAACGTGAATACTATTGGCCTGCTGTACATGAGACCCCTACAGTGGTGGCTCAAGACCAAGGGGTTCTCCCTGAGGGGAAACCCACTTCGCATGCTAAAGGTCACGCAGCGCTGCCTACGTGCCTTGGATATGTGGAGGAAGCCTTGGTTCTTGTCCCAGGGCCCGGTGCTGGGAGCTCCTTGTCGCCGCGTGACAACTCTTACCGCCACAACTCTTAGCTTCCGGTCTCTCAACCGAGGTTGTAAGACCGTTCTCCAATCCAGAGCTCCCTCAATGAGGAAACTGTATGCCTTGAAGAGAAAGCTTTTCACTTCTTGGTGCGGAGAACGCCAGCTCGACCCAGTTAACTGCCCGGATGGTACAGTGCTGGAGTTCCTGCAGGCTCTCCGCAGGGTTGACCCACTCCACCCTGAAGGTCTACGTGGCGGCCATGGTGGCCTACCGCGCCCCTCTCGGTGGCCAGTCAGTGGGCAGAAACCCTCAGGTTACATGTTTCCTCCATAGTGCGCTGAGTCCGAGGCCTCCGGCCAGAAGAAGCTTATGCTAAGCGGTGATCAGGATGTTATCCTAAGCCTCGAGTCCTCTGATCTCCCCTCTCCTGGGGGTCAAGACTCACTCCTTCTGAAGTTTGGCCATTGGACGGGTTGTCCCCGAATTCTGTCAGGCTCCTTCTCTTGCTTTAGCTGTGCTCTTCCACACTAGGCAGAGATTTGAAAGTCTGGCGGCGTGGGCATTCTCGTTCCCCATTCGTTCTCAACGCAGCTCGAGTTCCTGAAGAGGAACGTCTAAGGTTACGTATGTAACCCTGGTTCCTCTAAGTTAACGAGACGCTGTGTCGCAGTGCCACACTTCCGGCATCTCTGGCCGGCGCTTGCTTCATCCTTTGAGGCTGATTACCGGCTTCGCCACTCATGTTTTTATGCTTCCTGGTCTCTGACGTCACCCGCCTATGACGTCTCGCCCTTCCATTGGACTGATTATACACGTTATTCAGAGACGCCATGCTGGACATGCATGTCTCGTTTCGAGGAACCAGGGTTACATACGTAACCTTAGACGTTTTGTCTCAGGCACCAATGACATTCACTGTATAGATAAAAAAAAAAACTTTTTGTGTTCAACAGAAAAAAGAAAATCATTCAGGTTTGAAATGACACAAGGGTGAGTAAATAATGACAGAATTTTCAACTTTCCCTTCTGACAGCTCCTCTAAAGAACTATGAGCTCTTAATTCAGGTCAGGTCTAAGAATTTAGGCCACTTCACAGAAAAAGAAGAATGTAGATTTGTATATTTTATGTTGTTTTATGACACACAGACTCAGACTGAATAAATGTTAGGTAGATTTATTAGAGCAAATGTTGAAGATGAAATGTTTTGCAATGCTATTCTGAGTTTGGAACAGTGGATCGAGTAATAAATCTGGTAATAATTTAGGTCGATAATACATTACTCTTCCAAACTTGCGTTGGAAAATACTGATCAATAGTTTGGTTATCTGAGTGTTGCCTGTTGAGGGAGAGACGGCGAGGCTGAGCCCCATATGATTGGGTCACCAGAGTCCAAACCAGAGACACACTTGTGTGAAGAATAATATTTTCCAGCTTTTTATCAGCATTTGTTCAGTGGGTCATGGAGACAGTCTGTCTTTGAGAGCCAGATAACCAAGTCAAAACCTTTAATTGCACTGTCTCTGCCAGATTGATTTAAACCCAGTCACACACACACACACACACACACACACACACACACACACACACATGCACGCACACACACACACACACACACACACACACACACACACACACACACACACACACACACACACATTCCTCTAGGCCCTAAATTAGAGGCATAGAAAGGCAACCCTGATGGGAAAGACAACCTATTCCTTCTGTGAACCACCCAAACTTTGTTTGTGTCTTCTTTGGCAGATTAATTGCTTGTAATGATACCTTTGTGAAACTTTGTGTTTAATTTGAATTAGATGTTGACTTAGGTTTGGGCTGACGTCATGTTTGACTATAATATTGCAAGCATAAACACAACATCTTCAATTATACAACAGTTAGTTATGATTCTCGTATTTGATTGGCTGAGGAGTGTTCCGAAAGCATTGATATAACAGTATAACAGTATAACAGCACTGGAAGCAGAGGTCTACAGGTTTTCCAGGAGACTAGTGTGTGGAGATCTTTATTGGTCTGCCAGGAAACAAAAGCCATGTTTACAAGTTCCGTAACTGTTTCAGAGGAGAAACTAAATGCTGGATTTGAAAAGTTTGTGAGGTTCACAACATAAAAACGTCAGAAGATATTTTGGTTGAGGCATTTAATTGAATTTAAACGAGACGTGTTTATGTTTACCATGGAATACTATACTATTTGCTTTGCTGACCCTTTGGATTCTTGAGTGATTCCATTTGATTAGTTGTGTGTTTTCTTACTTTTATAATGAAAGATCATGTGAAGTACCTCACTGAGAATATCTGTGGCATATGAAAATACAGACAGTATGTTATAGAACACCATCTATTATTGTACCTGCATATAAAACATGTCGTTGAACGGATCAAAACTATGATCAGTCACATTATTATATGTCAGTCAGATGGTCTCTTCATCATTAAGTGTCCATATATATATACACACATATGTCTAAAACTATTTAAACAGCCATTTAAAAAACTATTTTTAAAAAAATATATAAAATACACAACAGAACTAAAAATTTAACTGAAAAAAGCCCATTTCAAATATTAACACAAATTAAAAATATATATCAGTGACACTAAAATACCAATGTGGGAGAATTCTATCATAATATTAGCACCGAATAAAAGATGGCAAGATGGAATACAAATCACAGCTATTGTAACTACATTATGCCTCCTTTCAGCGTAGCCAAATCAATGTAGCTGTACCTGATGTGCTAAAATGTATAAATTTACATACCCAAGTGTTTTAAAAGACTAGTCTAGGCTCATTACAGCAAATATGTTTATGTAAAGGTTTATACATTATAAAGTTTTACTCAGGATTGCCTGCAGTAGTAACCAGGATCCATTACAGTAAGAATAATACTGCATGGGAAAAGATGCCAACACATACAGAAGAAAAAGTGAGGGCCAAAATAAACTGGCACCAGGCAGACTTTCACACCTTGGCATTACCCAGTCCTCACACTCTGGCAAAAACATTCACATGTAGGCCCTAAACACACTTAGTAAACCCTCCACCAATAACAGATTATTGACTTAGCACAACAAAGCATTCATAACACGCTACCCCCCCCCCCCACCCCCAAAAGAAGGGGGAAAAAATCCTACTCCCAAAAGGGTGAAACGCGAGTATCAAAGTGCTGAATGTTTTAATAAAAGTGTGTTTTAATGCGTGCTGCCATGGCACGGTGGCAGGGAATGGAGGACCACTGGAGAAAGCACAAGCGCTCTCACTGTGAACCACTGTACTTTATAACATTTCCCCGAATGCTAGTAAATCTAGCACTCAAAAAACCCATGAACCAAATTGCCAAAAATGACATCATCGACAGACACTTTTTATGATTTCACAAACTTTATTTGCACGGGGCCACAGTGCCAGCTCTGTACCCCATCAACGGGACGGGCCCACCAAGCCATTTTACGATGCCACTTGCAGTTCTAAATGTATATGACTCAAAAACATAAGAAATAAAACATCAGTAGCTGTTTGCTCATTACGGTTTGATTGTGCTAATGAAAGCCATCGGCTGTTGGATTCCTGCTCTATTGACAATCTGAAGTGTGATGTGGCGAGTCTCATCGCTCAAGTGCTAATGTTAGTCTCAGGGCTGAGAAGTTCATTATATTGCCTTGTTACTTCTGGAATTTGCTTGTTCCATAGGCTTTGTTAACACAGATCAACAGCATTCCTGCATGGCAGAGTAATTGAGCATGTGGGCTGATGTTTATCTGAGCATTCACAGGCCAATTTAATAGCCAAATTCTACCTCACATTGGCAGAGGGAACCATTCTGATAGCCTCAGATCAAGTGTTTTCTGAAGGCCATGAGGGGGGGGGCCTTCAAACACCCCATTTACATGAGAGGGTTTACAGAATGATCAGTTGCAATATACAACAGCAAGGAGAGCACACATAAAATCAAGTGAATGGGTATAAACTTTTCTTACAAACATGAAAAGGCTTGTTTTTGTTATAACACTACACCCTATAATTATTATCATATGCAGTCACCACTGTGCCATTCTTGAGTGGACTATACAGTATACAAGATTAAACAAAAATCCTGTGAATATGGCGTTTAATGTTAAAGATCTTATTGGAACAACAGGATAAAACCTGGAGGTCAAGGTTTTGCTGGTCAGCAGTGGCAACCATTTGTTAAAGCTACAACACCATTATGTGGTCAAATATATATGTGTATATATATATGTGTATACTGTATATATATATATATGTGTGTGTGTGTGTGTGTGTGTATATATATATATCATCATGTGATACTGAAAATTCAGGTTTGGCATCACAGGAATAAATTACATTGTGTGAATGATTTTAATATTAAATCTAACTCTTGATTAAATGCTACACCACAAACCATAACACTTGTTTGTACTGTGGAACTCAGTCTCTTCGGTTTATTCACTGCACGTGTTGAGCTTGGCTTGGATATCTGAGAGTTACTTAGTCACATCCTTTGGAAATATCAGGGATAGAGGATTGTAAACATTGTTTATGGAAGAACTTTCCGCAGAGACTGAATTCTCATTGCTGCAAATGAGAAAGAAGCCAATATCAACATGCTTTTTATACAGAGAGAACAACGTTTTTATTTGTTTATTTGTCTGTAATTTAGTGCCATGCCAGCTACCAAGGCTATATTCATGGCAAGTAACAAACAAAAAAAACAAATACAAAAGTAACACATTTTTATCATTCATGTGATAGTTTCTATGCTTTCCCGTAAGTTTTTATGAAAACTTTTTTATTGAAGTGAGACCAGATTTATATTAAATAATAAAAAGGTTTTAATGATTATATATATATATATGTAACGACTGGGGTGAAGGAGTGGCAGGAAGCAAGTGCAAGGTTAATGTCATTTAATAAAGACGATGATACAAGACAATACTGAGACACAAATAACGCTGGGAGGAATACACAGTCCAATATGGTGGTGATGAGTGATGAATCCAGAAGGCGGAGGTGTGTCGGCAGCAGGAGAGGGTGACACAGGAACTGCGGGGAAGCGAGCCGAAGGTAAGTGGTGTTGCTTGGTGGTGGGTTGCGTAGAGTGGACGGGGTTCCGGGGAGACACGGACATCCAACGCAGAAACACACAAGAAAGCAAAGCATAGGTCACAAACATGAAACAACGCTCTCACGAACACAAGACGCTAGACAAGCCAATATATAGGGATGAGTAATGAGTGACAGCTGTTGCTGATGACAATTAACGGAGATGCCCACAAACTAATCAGTGCTGACGCGTAACACACAGACTTCACCCACAAAGTGCAAAACCCAGAGATCACGGTTTACCAACTGTGACAGTACCTCCCCCCCCACCCTCTAAGAACGCCTCCTGGAGTTCCCAGAAGGGCCTACCTGCTGATTGTAATCATCAATAAGGGAGTGATCCAGTATGTCCCTAGCAGGTACCCAACTCCTCTCCTCCGGACCGTAAGCTTCCCAGTCCACCAAGTACTGGAATCCTCGTCCCCTCCGTCTCGAGTCCAGAATACGATTAACCGAATAAGTCGGTTCCCCATCTAATAACTTCGGACCGTAACTCTTCCGGCACAAATAAACGATTCGGTGGGCAACCGGGCGGAGGCGTTACCCCTTCTAAGGCCATCTTGAGCTTCGATTCGACCTCCCATACGAGCGCTGAGACGACTATTCTTTCAGGTAAAATACACTCGGGAGTCACCGGGCGGGCGGAAGGATCAAAAAGACGTGACAAAGAATCGGGTTTGACATTTTTGGAACCCAGGCGGTACGACAGAGTAAAATCAAAACGACCGAAAAAGTGCCCACTGAGCCTGCCTGGAATTGTGTCTTTTGGCAGTTCTAATGTACTCTAAATTCTTGTGATCGGTCCAAACAATGAAAGGTACCCCTGACCCTTCCAACCAGTGATGCCACTCCTCTAAAGCTAATTTGACGGCCAACAATTCTCTGTTACCAATGTCATAATTGCGTTCAGCAGGAGATAAACGATGAGAGAAAAACGCGCAGGGATGCATCTTATCGTCCGAGGCAGCACGTTGGGAAAGAACTGCTCCTACTCCCACCTCTGAGGCGTCGACCTCCACCACGAACTGCCGTGTGGGATCAGGGGCTAAAAGGATGGGAGCCGAAACAAAGTGGCTCTTGAGGTTGGTAAATGCAGTCTCGGCTGCATCCGACCACCTGAACGGAGTACTGGGGGAGGTCAAAGCTGTCAGAGGTGAGACTATTTGGCTGAAATTACAAATGAAACGTCGATAAAAATTGGCGAACCCCAGAAACCACTGTAGGGCCTTACGGGAATCTGGAGATGGCCAATCTATCACAGCCTTAACTTTGTCAGGATCCATACGTATTCCCTCGGACATGACGATATACCCTAGGAAGGGGACAGACTGTGCATGGAATACGCATTTCTCCGCCTTGACAAAAAGCCCATTCTCGAGTAATATCTGGAGCACTCGTCTGACGTGTTGAACATGTTCCTGGAGAGATGAAGAAAAAATCAGTATGTCATCCAAGTAAACATATATAAACTGATCTACCATGTCTCTCAACACGTCATTAACGAGTGCTTGGAAAACCCCTGGCGAGTTGGAGAGCCCGAACGGCATCACCAAATATTCAAAGTGCTCTCTAGGGGTGTTAAAGGCGGTTTTCCATTCAGCCCCCTTCCTGATGCGGACCAAATTATAAGCGTTACGTAAATCCAATTTTGTGAATACAGATGCTCCCTGTAACCTCTCGAAAGCTGAAGACATCAACGGTAATGGATAGGTGTTCTTTATCATGATGTTGTTCAGCTCTCGGTAGTCAATACAAGGTCGCAGAGAAAAATCCTTCTTACCCACAAAAAAGAATCCCGCCCCCGCTGGAGAAGAGGAAGGGTGGATGAACCTCGATGCCAAGGAATCAGAAATGTATTTCTCCATGGCCTCCCTCTCCGGAATAGAAAGAGAGTAAAGCTTGCCTTTAGGCGGAGACTTACCTGGCACTAAATCTATAGCACAGTCGTAGGGACGATGCGGAGGAAGAGAAGCAGCACGGGACTTACTGAACACCTCCTTCAGGTCCAAGTACTCTGCGGGCATGTTTGATAACACCATGGTCTCTTTCTGAAAGACAGAAACAGGCACAACAGGACAAGCAGAAACCAGACAAGACTCATGACAACTTTCACTCCACAAGGTGACTGTGTTGGAACCCCAATCCACCCGTGGATTATGTTTGATTAACCAGGGGTGACCTAAAACAATGGGAGCTACAGGGGAGACCATGAGGTAAACTAATCAGTGCTGACACGTAACACACAGACTTCACCCACAAAGTGCAAAACCCAGAGATCACGGTTTACCAACCGTGACATATAATTTGTAAAAGTATAGTTATGTAAACAGAATTAGAACATTTTAGAACGTTATAAAGTATCCAGTTATTTTAATATTCGGCAATGTCTACGATATATTTTCAAATATTCAGAAATCCATGTGCAGTGTCCTATTATAATGTTATTTCCTAACATTATGAAAGGACAGCTACTGCCCTAATCTGGTTAGAGTGTCCATTACTGTTTTTGATGTTATTTTTGCCACTCCTTCATGTTACCCTTTCTTAAATTGCTCATTAGTGCTGGGAGCGGTTAATCTGGTGTCGGGGGTCCTGATAATGATAACTGGTTTGCCTGGCATCAGGCTGGTAAATGGCAGTGTCTCCCCTTTAAGAGCCAGCAATCTGATAGGCTATCAGCAGACAGGCAGTCCTGGGGAGACAGGGCGTCCGGCTCAAAATGACCTCCCAAAATAGAGCATTATGCTGTTCCTCGCCATCCCCTTCGTCAGAGAGGGGCCTGCAAAGGGGCAGACACAGGAAGAGTATGTCATCAGGCCAATTTCTGTTAATGGGAGGCAGGAGAGGTGCTGGACACAACCAACAAGAGGTCAAGATTAACAGAGGTCAGCTCTGATAAAGGACACTTGCGTGCCCAGTTGTGTCCCGTCTCCTGTCTTGTTCTCATGCTCCACACGCTACTTCTCAAAGACCATCTTTGTGGAACCAGAACAACCATTTCAAACTCTAGTGATCTCAATAGACACCATTTTATGGGCATCACGCACACCCAAAACAAAGCCTCTCCAAACTGGATTATGCGGCCATCAATACACAAAAAAGGTCATTGGTATACATAAAGAAAATGTACAGGAGCTTTTCTTTTTTTAATGCACACACACACACACACACACACACACACACAGTATTTCCTTTTTTATGGGCAGAAAATATACAAAAATAATTTGATGTAGATTTTTGGACATTTCTAGTACATTTCACAAACAGTTAAAATCATATTCAATTAAACATTAAAAAAAAAGAAGAAAAGCTGAAATATACTCAAAATATCAGTTTACACATTTAGTACAAATGTTTTCAACACTGATAATAACTAGAAATATTTCTTGTGCAGCAAATCAACATATTAGAATCATTTCTGGAGTGATGACTGCTGAAAATTCAGGTTTGCCTATCACCTGGAATCATCACAGGAATATTTAATATATTGAATTTATTTTAAATTGTAATATTTCACAACATTACTGATTTACTTTGTTTATAATCAAGTAAATGCAGCCTTGGCAAAGTTGGAAAGCATCAGACACTACTAAAACACCACAAAGCACTACAAAATCTTACAGATCCGAAACTTTATGTGTGTATTTTTTATATTCAAATGTTGCATACTAACTTCTTCATAACACCTATACTGATTTGGGGAAAACCAAAAATAAACAAACACCAATATTGCCAATAATATTTTTGACCAGCTTGCTGCTAGTGTGTCCTTGCAGAGCGTGTTGGAAAGCAGACCCTCTGTTTGAGCAGCAGCTATGTCAAATGGAACATGCTGTTTTCATTACGTAGCTCGCACTGTCTCTCTCCACCCAGGGAAGCTGGGTGATTAAAGCCCTGCTGGTGCTGCTGAGGTCATCTTTGTGACCCTCTCTCTCCACTCTTGATTTATTCTGGCGTGGTGGGCACACTTTCCACCATGACCCCCAGTCTTGCCCTGACCCGATCCTCCCAGTAGAGCCACTTGTTTGGAGGAGCATAGAACATAGGCAGTAATGACGGTGCTATGCCTTTATTTCCTGTCTGGTGAAATAAATCAAAAGGGGAAAGGGTGCAAGAAAGTAAAAGGAAGACAGAGAAAGAGCACAGAGAGGAATTTAAATCAAGTAAGGTAGGGATGAATCAGGATGGTGGTTTAACTAGATTTTTTTCTTTCTAAAAATCTAGTCAAAAACGGTTAAGACTTAAAAACAAACCTCAGGAATACCGCATTCTTTTTCATTTAAATTACTATTAATATTACTTTTTATTTTTTACTTATTGATATTACTTGTTTTATTATATTGTATTCTCTTTTATTTTTAACCTTTTTTATATTATTTTATGACATTTGTAGGTGTCTGTTCACAGGGATTTTGGAGGTTTTATAAAGGTAAATTTAAGACCTTTTTAAGACCAACTTGTAATGCCAAGCCAGCAGAGGGAGCCATCACCCGAGTACTGACTGAGCGCTCCCTCTGCTGCTTCTACATTCACTTCCTGTTTGGGACTACTTAAGCTGGAACCATGTGCTTTCTCATCGCGAAGTATTGCCAGTTTACCCTGCCTTACCAAGCGTTTACCTGTTATTCTGATTGTCTGCATGTGTATGATTCTGCCTCGTTCTCTGACCATTGATTCCACGGATTTCCCTTTCTGGATTGTTTGCTTGTGTGGACTGATCTCAAGGTTTGACTTCTCTGCCTGGCTTCTCACTAACGTCTCTTGGATTATCCCTTGGATTGTTGTAAGATCGGACTGCTTGACTGTTATCGACCCTCTGCCTGTTTCTACGTGTTTGTTGTTGGATATTTGCAATAAACTTCTGCATATGGATTCTAATGCTGCATCAGCGCCCTCATTACAGAATACTTCGCCTACAGTGAATCCAGCGGAGGTTTCCAATTTACAAGCCGCATTCGCTTACCAAAGCGAGATTCTGAAGAATTATCAAGAACAACTTGCAAAGCTACAATCAATCAACGAACACCTGATGCACGTACGATCTCTTCCTCCTCCCACGCCTTCAACGGTAAGCTTTGCTCTTCCTAATAAGTTTGATGGCTCTGCTGAACAATGCAAAGGATTCATTCGACAAGTAAAACTATATTTTGAGTTTCAACAGGATTGATTTGAAGAAGAGAAGAGATGTGCATTTCTCATGACTTTGCTCACGGGAAAAGCCCTCGATTGGGCTTCAGCGGTGTGGGATAGCGATACACAACTCAGGAGATCCACTGAGTATTTTCTACTTCAACTTCAAGAAGTTTTTGGATATCCCGCAGGGGGCAGGGATATTTCAACACAACTCATGAATGCAAAACAGGGTAACCGCACCGCAGCTGATTACGCTATTGAATTTCGCACACTGGCAGCTCAGAGTGGATGGAATGATGTCTCTCTTAAAGCTACCTTTTACAACAGCCTCAATATTGATTTGCAAACGGAACTCGCCTGTCGTAGAGGGGATTTATCATTTTCAGAACTTGTTAATCTCACCATCAAGATCGATAATCTCATGAGACAGACTCCCAAGCAACGTACTGACAGAACAGTTTATAATCATTCCCCTATCAGCCATCTCACAGTTGAAGAATCATCTGTTGAACCCATGCAACTTAACGTTTCTCGATTGACGGAGGAGGAACGAGCAAGACGTCGACAAAATCATCTGTGCTTCTACTGCGGTGAACCAGGCCATCGCAGTATCGGTTGCCCACTCAAGGCCAAGTCTTCAACAGGGGTAAATATTCACAGTTTCTCGGTCCTTAAAAATAAGTCGCTTACACTACCCATCACCATAAGAACGGATACTCTGTCTCTTGACCTCACAGCGCTGATTGACTCTGGAGCAGCTCTGAATATCATCAACAAGGACATAATTCAGAAGTTTAATATTCCTACCCAACCATGCATTCCACCCATTCAGATCAAAGCTATCGACGACACTCTCATCAATCAAGGTATCCAATGTCAAACCAAAACCTTGAAACTTCAAACCGGTTTGTTCCATCAAGAAAACATCACCCTGTATGTCGTTGACTCACCCAAATACGAGGTCATTTTAGGATTTCCTTGGCCAACCATCCACGATCCTTCCATTTCCTGGTCCCAAGGGGAGTTAACTCAATGGTCTCCATTCTGTTTGAGGAACTGCCTTTCAATTCAGCCTCAACCATGTCTCACCACTAGCATTGAGAGTCCCGAAACCCAGGTAAAAGTATCCATCCCCAATCAATATCAAGATTTGTCTGAAGTTTTCAGCAAGACTAAGGCCACACAACTTCCTCCACATCGTCCATGGGATTGCGCCATTGATTTGCTTCCCAATGCCATGCCTCCCAAAAGCAGAATTTACCCATTGTCCAGGATTGAGGATCAAGCTATGGAGGAATACATTGAGGAGGCCTTAGACTCAGGGTTCATTCGTCCATCCACATCTCCTGCAGCCGCCAGGTTCTTCTTCGTGAGTAAAAAGGATGGTGGGTTAAGACCTTGCATAGATTACCGTGGACTTAACAATGTCACAGTAAAATTCCGCTATCCCTTGCCTTTGGTACCTCCGGCCCTGGAACAACTACGAGAGGCCACCGTTTACACCAAACTAGACCTACGAAGCGCATACAATCTCATCAGGATCAAAGAAGGTGATGAATGGAAGACTGCATTTCTCACCACTAGGGGGCACTTCGAGTACCAGGTAATGCCTTATGGGTTAGCCAACTCTCCAGCTGTCTTTCAATCATTTATAAATGAAATCTTCAAGGACTTCATGAACAAATTTGTTATTGCCTACATCGACGACATTTTGATTTATTCCAAGACAGAGACTGAACATGTTACTCATGTGCGTGCAGTATTATCCCGTCTACTGGAGAACCAACTCTATGTCAAGGCTGAGAAATGTGAGTTCCATGTCCATCAGACATCTTTTCTTGGCTATCAAGTCAGTCACCAGGGAGTGAGGATGGACTCAATCAAAGTTCAAGCAGTCACGGATTGGCCTCAACCTACTATCATTAAGGAGCTTCAGAGGTTTCTAGGCTTTGCCAACTTCTACCGCCGTTTCATCAGAGATTACAGCACTATCGCCTCTCCTCTCACCTCACTCTTGAAGGACAAACCCAGGAAACTCGGTTGGAATGAAGAAGCAAGCCATGCTTTTACCACCCTCAAATCAAGTTTCACCTCAGCTCCCATCCTGAAACATCCTGATCCTGATCTACCGTTTGTCTTGGAGGTGGATGCATCAGACTGCGGAATAGGAGCTGTTCTCTCCCAACGTCATGGACAACCAGGCAAGCTTCATCCATGTGCATTTTACTCCAGAAAACTCACGAGTGCAGAAAAGAACTACGATGTTGGTAATAAGGAATTATTATCCATGAAAGCAGCCATTGAGGAGTGGAGACATTGGCTAGAGGGCGCGCGCTACCCATTCCAAGTCATTACCGACCACAAGAACCTTGAGTATTTAAAGGGAGTAAAAAGACTTAATCCTCGCCAAGCTCGATGGGCCCTCTTCTTCACTCGTTTTGATTTCACCGTTACTTATCGACCAGGCAGCAAGAACGGTAAGGCAGACGCTCTCTCCCATAAACATGACCCCCCTATAGAGGATTTCAAACCCGAAACCATTCTGCCACCCACTGTCATTCTGGCTCCAGTCTCATGGGACATCATGGAGGAAATTCAACGCAGACAAGAACAAGATCCGCCACCACCACATTGCCCACCAAACAAACAATACTCCAATGGGTTCATACATCCATCAGCTCAGGACATCCAGGTATCTCACGCACCCTCAACCTGTTAAAGAACTCATTTTGGTGCCCTTCAATGACCAAGGACACAACCAACTTCATCAAATCCTGTCAGATCTGTGCTCAATCCAAGACCCCCAAGGAATTACCCTCAGGCCTACTTCAACCATTACCCATCCCACAACGACCATGGTCTCATCTCTCTATTGGCTTCATCACT
Organism: Carassius carassius; assembly: GCF_963082965.1. Taxonomy (NCBI): domain Eukaryota; kingdom Metazoa; phylum Chordata; class Actinopteri; order Cypriniformes; family Cyprinidae; genus Carassius; species Carassius carassius. The sequence continues at coordinate 22,224,915 of NC_081777.1, forward strand.
GACCTGCCACCATCTGACGGATTCACAACCATTCTAGTCATCATCGACAGATTCTCAAAGTCATGCCGGTTAATTCCATTAAAAGGATTACCTACTGCCATGGAAACAGCTTTAGCTCTCTTTAACCATGTATTTCGTATCTATGGCTTACCTGAGGACATTGTCAGCGACAGAGGAACACAATTCACCTCCCAAGTCTGGAAAACGTTCTGCAAGCAATTGGATATTAACGTTAGCCTCACGTCTGGATACCATCCTCAGAGCAACGGCCAGGTGGAGAGACTCAACCAGGAGATTGGCCGATATCTACGAACCTATTGTAGTAGGGAACAACATAGGTGGTCAGAGTTTCTTCCCTGGGCCGAATATGCCCAGAATTCTCTCACTCATGCATCTACAGGCCTCACCCCCTTCCAGTGTGTCCTGGGGTATCAGCCCCCTATGTTCCCATGGTCAGGTGAACCTTCCTCCGTTCCGGCAGTTGACGACTGGATTAAACGTAGTTAGAGGGTGTGGGACAGTGCTCATGTGCGTCTTCAACGGGCTATAAGGAATCAGGAGATCCAGGCCAACAGACGCCGACGTCCACACCCTCCCTACGAACCTGGACAGCGGGTCTGGCTCTCTACGAGGGACATCAAGCTGCGGCTGCCTAGCAGGAAGCTCAGCCCTAGGTACGTAGGCCCTTTCAAGATTCTCAGACGAATTAATGAGGTAACGTACCAGCTGGAGCTTCCTGCTAACTACCGTATCTCTCCCTCTTTTCATGTGTCCCTTCTCAAACCGGTCCACCCGGAGGCTAACCCCGGCCAGGTAACCCCAGAACCACCGCCACCCCTGGATGTAGGTGGTATGCCCGCCTACCAAGTAAAGGAGTTACTGGACTCTCGGCGTAGAGGGGGTCAGCTCCAATATCTGGTGGACTGGGAGGGCTATGGACCTGAGAAGAGGTCATGGGTGGCCGCCAACGACATTTTGGATCCATCGCTCACAGAGGAATTCCATCGAGCCAGACCTGACCGTCCAGCACCCCGACCGCGCGGACGTCCTCGCCGAGCTCCAGGAGTCGCTCCTAGAGGGAGGGGTTCTGTAATGCCAAGCCAGCAGAGGGAGCCATCACCCGAGTAATGACTGAGCGCTCCCTCTGCTGCTTCTACATTCACTTCCTGTTTGGGACTACTTAAGCTGGAACCATGTGCTTTCTCATCGCGAAGTATTGCCAGTTTACCCTGCCTTACCAAGCGTTTACCTGTTATTCTGATTGTCTGCATGTGTATGATTCTGCCTCGTTCTCTGACCATTGATTCCACGGATTTCCCTCTCTGGATTGTTTGCTTGTGTGGACTGATCTCAAGGTTTGACTTCTCTGCCTGGCTTCTCACTAACGTCTCTTGGATTATCCCTTGGATTGTTGTAAGATCGGACTGCTTGACTGTTATCGACCCTCTGCCTGTTTCTACGTGTTTGTTGTTGGATATTTGCAATAAACTTCTGCATATGGATTCTAATGCTGCATCAGCGCCCTCATTACACAACTAAAGAAAATAAAACATTTTATTTGTCTTGTGTTAGCAATGCTTCAAAGTTCTCTGCCCCTAACTACTATGATATAAAATAAAAAAATAAATATGTTTTCATACCCTATTAACAGATTTCATTTCAATCATAAACTCACTTAATTTTGTTATATTTCTCAGAAATGTCTGTCTTTTATGCATCTGACTTTTATGAGTTTCTGCTCCAGTTTAAGACCTTTTAAGGCCTTAAACTGTGAAAGGGCAAATTAAGACTATTTAAGGCCCTTTTAAGAACCGCAGAAACCTTGCTGTAAATAAATAAAATTGCAAATAAATCAGCCTCACTATACACAGGACTCCCTTAGTACCAATCATTCAGTCGACCCACAGACTAGCTGATTATGAAAATATGTAGATTTGCACAGTCCAAGCATAGGGCAACTAGCCTAGTTTGGGAGCGCTGGGAAAAAGAGGGAATGTAAGGCTGGCATGGAGTACTGGTAATGATTTCTAACCTGAAAAGGACACCACAGCCTTACAGAAAACGGTTGGCAGACACTCACACTATATTTGCAGAGCTCCAGAGTTGATTGAGCCAGGCCTCTGAGCGCATTTCAAAAACCAGCTGTATCCAAACCATAAATAAGTGATCTATTTACCACTTATTCTTCTTAAGCTAAATGTATCCTCTTAATACGGTTTACACCAAACGTGAACAGGTTTTTCAAGTGACTGATTAACCGGAAAACTTGACGAGTCACTGACACAACAGATGCAGGGACCCACAACATAACAACTAAACTGACAAAAAGGCATATGCACACTTAGGCCAAGTCAATGGGAATTTAAACTACGTAGAGCAGTGGGTTTTTTTACCAGGAGGCTCAGGCCCACTAGGGGGCCTCATCAAACTTTATCAAATTAATACATTAGTAATATATTAATTAAATGAAATTGCTAAAAATAAACACGTACAATCTTAAATCAACCACAAAACAAAGGGCTTTGAGTTAAAAAGTTTGAGAACCACTGGGCTAGAGGTTCACTGAAACAACCTGAGCAGTAAACCACAAAGAAAAACACAACAGCTTTGAATAAAGGTGGCCAAAGTGCATTAGATCAGCCCTCCTCCACACTTCACTGCCGATATACCAATAAGCTACTGGCACAGAAGAGATTAATCTCCATATATCCACTCTCCTGGGTGCCTCTGACATGGAAGCCATATTAAAATCAATTGGTTTGTCTCTTGTCTTTATGGTCTAGGGAAGCCAGTGAAAAATGGATCTCTTTAAGAGGTGATAAAGTAACAGCTTGGCACCAGGGGCCATGGATCTTAGCAGCTTAAAGCAACAGTTCACCAATGTCTTTCCAAACCTGTATAACTTACTTTCTTCTGGCCAACCTAAAGAAGATATTCAAATGGCTGTTACAAGCAACCCAAACTTGCAGTCCTTGCAGAGATGGAGTTTGTGTAGAGTTGTATTTACTGCAAACTGAGATGCTGAAAACACCAGATCACGTGTTGCTCACATGTAAAAGAACACAGTGCCATGTATCACTCTAATGCACACAGAACATAAAGTGAACGAAATTGCAGCCTTTGTGATCTGGTAACTCAAACTTAACTATATTGTGATTTTGTGTTTTGAAAAGAGAGAAAGTCATACAGATGTGAAACCACATGAGGGTGAGTAAATGATGACAGAACTTTTATTTTTGGCTGAGCTATCCCTTTAATAGGCCTCGTCTGTGAGTCTTTGTACTTTAATACCAACACAAACACTTTCAGTCTTACTCAGCCTCAAATTCACCACACCAAAAGAATGCACGACAAGAGAACAAATACATAAGAAATGCTTGTTGACACGGCTTCTTCAAAGATTCCAAACATCACCTTCTTTTTCCCACAGCGGGCCGCGGGAGTCACAGTCATCAGGGCTCCTGAAGGGCTAATGAGTTCTAATTCTGATTTACTTGATCTGGTATCTCAGAGGAAGCCGCAGAGTGCCTGCCAGTCTGGTTCCCCTCATGACCTCAGCACACAGGCCTGATCACAATGGGCGGCCCAAAGTAGCCCCACAGCCTCATGGGTAACTCACAGTCAGTGACAGGGGAGGATATCTTGTAGAGTTTATGTACTCAGAAGGGCCATCTAAGACAGACAAAGTAATAATATAATTAGGGGCGACTGCTGTAAAGTTTTCAAATATCAATGAATGGCTTTATTTAGAGGCTGTGAGCAATAATGGCTGATATTGGTAATCAATGCCATTTTAGTATCACTGAGATACTATTAAATTATTATACAATTTTTTTTAGCTTTAGTAACTTTGTAGTGTTAAAAATATGGTTTATTAATATAACATTTATTTCATTTCAAGTGAAGAAAAGTTTTTTTTATTGAAGTTGCATGTGCTCTTTATTATATCCAACGAAGAAGAAGAAAAAACAAAGAAGAAGAATGAATAACAGAACTGTAGTGACACAACTACATGGCAATACAACAGTGACACCTATTGGCAAATTACTATATTACAACACTCCCACTTAATTTTACAATAGGACTAAGCCATTTCTTAGTAAATTATATTAACCAAAAAAAAAAAAAATATGCCATGTTATACTGGTTTACACCGTAACATATTTAACACTAAACACATTCTAGCCCTTTTAAGATCAGACTAAACAGAATTAAATGAAACAAAGTCCAATCTCACTCCTAAGATACTCAAACTTCTGCCTCACCAATGGCTTGGTCAAGATGTCAGCCTTCATGTCATCTGTGGGACAATATTGCAGTTGTATTTGTCCATTCTGCACACATTCACGAATGTAATGGTAGCGAATGTCAATGTGCTTGGTTCTTGAATGATCAACTGGATTCTTTGCGATTGCAATGGCTCCTTGGTTGTCCTCCAGGATAACCACAGGAGTAGCATCCATTCCAAGATCACTCAGTAGTCGTCTAAGCCAGGTACATTCCTGAGCTGCTTGACTAAGTGCAACATACTCAGCCTCCGCTGTTGAAAGAGCAACAGTTGACTGTTTCTTGCTGAGCCAACTCACCGCTCCTCCACCCAGTAAGAACACATTTCCGGTTGTAGAGCGACGATCGTCCTGGTCTCCTGCCCAGTCAGCATCTGAGAAACCGACCAAAGTTCCAGACTCTGACCGCTCATACTTGAGAGCGAGATTCAGTGTACCCTTCAAGTACCGTAAAACTCTCTTCACTGCAGTCAGATGTGAAACATTTGGATTTGCATTGAACTTTGACACAACGCTCACAGCTTGTGCTATGTCCGGCCGTGTGGCCATCGCAGCATACAGTAGACTACCAACCATAGACTGGTAAGTACTTGGGTTCACAGGCTTGCTGACACCATCGTCCCTTTTTAGCTTTACATTTGCATCAGCTGGAGTTGCAACAGGGTTTGCATCATGCATACCATACTTCTGAAGAACGGCTTCAATGTAATGCTTCTGATGAAGAAACACACAGTTTTTGTCTTTGTCTTGGATGACAGAGATTCCCAAGATGTAGGACAGTTCTCTCATGTCCTTCATCTTGTAGCGCTTCTTAAGAGCAAGTTTCAGCTCTTCCATGCTTTCCATCGACTCTGTGATCAGAATTAGATCATCAACATACACAGCTAATATCTCCAGCTCCTGTCGAGATCTCACGAACACACATGGGTCTGATGTACTCTGTTTGAATCCAATGTTCTTCATGAACTCTGTGAAAGTTTTGCTCCAGCAGCGAGGGGACTGCTTCAGTCCATATATTGACTTCTTCAGCTTGCACACCAAACTTTCTTCTCCTGGTCTGATGTATCCCTCTGGTTGCTCCATATAGATTTCCTCATCCAGGTGTCCATTTAGAAATGCGGTTACCACATCCATCTGATGCACATGCATGTTATTCTGGATTGCAAAGAACAGCAACGTACGTATTGAGCTAAAACGTACCACGGGTGAAAAAGTTTCATCGTAGTCAGCACCATACTTCTGTGAGTAACCCTTAGCCACAAGTCTGCACTTGTATCTCTCCACTCGTCCGTCACTATGATGCTTGACTTTAAACACCCATCTTGATCCTATGGCTTTCCGATCCTTTGGTAGTTTCACTAAAACCCATGTCTTATTTTCCAGCAGTGATTCATATTCCAAGTCAGCAGCCTCCTGCCATTCCTTTGCATTTGGACTCATCATTGCCTCTTTCAGTGTGCTTGGTTCTGCAACACAACAAACAGTAGCATAATGATCAACAGTCACCAGGTCGGCAAACTCATCATAGCCATATCTCTTAGGTGGTTTTCTGATTCTGCCACCTTCTCTAGCAGTTTCATCGACAGTAGCATCGACTGGGGTTCTTTCGTCAGTTTTCATGATAACTTCATTCTCCGAACAAGAAATATCCACTTCTTGTTTCAAGTCAAAGTCTGACTCGTTGAAGATCACATCCCGACGAATTAGAATCCTTCTTTTTTCTTCGTCAAACAAGCGATAGCCCTTGGCATTGTTGGCATATCCCACGAAACGAAGCTTCACAGCCTTTTTGTCCAGTTTTCTTCTTTCAATGTCTGGGACATTTGCATAAGCTACGCAACCAAACACTTTCATGTGACTCACATTTGGCTGTTTGTCGCACCATTTCTGGTAGGGCGTCACTTGTTTCAGAACAGATGTGGGGAGTCTGTTCTGTATGTAAGCTGCGGTCGCTACAGCCTCTGCCCAGTAAGACTTTGTTAATTTAGCGTGAGAGAGCATGGTTCTCGCTGCTTCAATTAATGTCCTATTTTTTCTTTCTGCAACACCATTTTGCTGAGGTGTGTGAGGTACAGTTGTCTCATGGTGGATACCTTGAGCCTTCAAGTATTCTTGAAATTCTTTGGATGTGTATTCCCCACCATTATCCGTTCTGAGTCTTGCTATTTTCTGTCCGCACTCATTGGATAATATTTTCTCAAATTCCTTGAATTTGCAAAGAACTTCACTCTTCTGTTTCATAAAGTACACCTTGCAACATCTAGAATAGTCATCAATAAAAGTCACAAAGTACTTTGATCCACCTATAGATTCAGTCTGCATGGGGCCGCAGACGTCACTATGAACCAACTGTAGTTTACGTTTGGAACGGATTTCTCCCACTGGCTTATGTGGCTTTCTAGACAGCTTGCCTTCCACACATGCTTCACAGAATGGAACTTCTTTCTCTGCAGGATAGTCCACTCCATTCACCAGTTTTTTAAGTTCCTTCAACTTAGTGGTGTGACCCAGTCGTTGATGCCACAAGCTGGTTGCTACTAATGCACTTGATGCACAGTGACAGGTGGGCGACCTTCCCTCAACATCCAGCTGATACATTCCATCAGATCTTTGTGTTCCCATTCCTCTGAGATTTCCATTTTTATCACGGATGTAACAGCGAGACTTCTTGAACTGCACCGTATTTCCTTTTTTTACAGCAGCTCCCACTGAGAAGAGATTCCCGGATAACTTGGGAACATACAGCACATCAAACATTGTGACATTTTTTACATCACTGATTTTTAATGCCATTCTCAGTTTAACATTACCAAATCCTAGAGCATCAACCACTCTGCCATCACCAAGTTTCACAGACTGTGTTTTTGGAAATTTCTGGTAATCTTGAAGAATTTCTTCATGACACGTCATGTGCTTTGAAGCTCCAGAGTCGATCAACCACTCTACCTGTTGTGTCATCTTATCCTGATTTGCCTCTCTGGCGACGAAGGCACTCTCAGACGAGTCTTCATCATGTTCACATGTTACATTTTTGGCTTTGTGTGTTTTAGTCTGTTTTTTCTTACTTGGACAGTCACGCTTGATATGTCCTTCTTTCCCACACTTGTAACATCTCCACGAGCCGGATCTGTCAGCTCTCACTGCCTTGGAGTTAGCCTGCATATCACTACGAACTAGTGTTGACATTGCTGATGCGCCTCCAGAAGCAGCACCACTGGACATAGCACCGCCATAGTTACCATCAGCAGACACTCGTTTTTGTTCTTCATTTATTAATGCTTGCTGAACAAACTGCAGTGTTAAACTGTCCAACTTAGTTTCCAGTGCAGTAACAATTGTAGCATAGCTTGCTGGCAAGCTACCCAGCAGTGTTACAATCTGGTCCTCCTCTTCAATCACCGCACCTATTGCCCCTAGCTGGTCAGTTAGCTCCTTCATTCGTTTCAAGTGTTCAGTTATGTTTTCTCCTTCCTTCATTTCACATCTGAAGTATTTTTTCTTCAGAAACAGCTTGTTAGCAAGAGTGTCTCTCTCAAAATGTCCTTTTAGCGTGTCCCACGCTTCCTTAGGGGTCTTACAGCTTGTTATCAGGTACAACTGAGACGTACTCACATTCAGCACCAACACAGAAAATGCTTTTTCTTTCCGTTTTTCAAATTCTGCTCTTGCCTGTGCATTTGCTCCTTCTGCCACGTTGTCAGTCTCCATCACCATGCCCCATAGTCCTTTAGCTTTCATCAAATGTTCCATTTGAAATTTCCACGTTGCCCAGTTCTCTGGCCCACTCAGCTTTTCAATAAACAGTTTATCCTCCATTGTGAGTTCCACAACACTGTCTATTTCACAAAAAAGAAATAGTGTAAAACTACCTTTTTTTTTTTTTTTTGCTTTAGCGAAGATCTGGGCCCATAACCTATTGAAGTTGCATGTGCTCTTTATTATATCCAACGAAGAAGAAGAAAAAACAAAGAAGAAGAATGAATAACAGAACTGTAGTGACACAACTACATGGCAATACAACAGTGACACCTATTGGCAAATTACTATATTACAACATTTTTTTTATTATTATGGTTTTAATTTTAACCCTACTGCTAGTATGAACTAAAATACTACACTGAAAATATTTGGCGTAGAACTTACTAGGATTTAAGAATTTTCACTCTGGATTTCACAAATAATTATAAATGGCATGCAACACATTGAGTTAAAAGTGAAATTTTGAATTAGAAACAATAAAATATTATTTTCTTGTAAAGCATACTCCAATAATGTTTGCTTTATTTACAAATTCAACTTAAAAAAAAAGTTGAACACTTTTTACGGTGTACAATGAACCCAAAGACCCTCCCGGGATACATTTCTGAACCTCTGACAGTTGTATGGAATATATTTGCCATAAAAAAATTGCTTAATCCCAACTGTTATTCAATCATAAATACACAAACACAAGGAAATGTGTCTGGACAGGAGGAGGAGGGGCTGATTTATTGTTGCTTCCTTAAAAGCAGAGTAAACTGGGCTTTATCACTGCTGATATAAAAACATCCTTGAATTCATTTGATCCATAGATTCTTGATGAGAGTTTGCTACAAAAACATGGCTTCCAGTTCAGGGCTGGTGCTTTGTACCAAGGTGGGAGAATGTTGTTGCAAAGTTAGCCTTGCCATGAAGCCCCAGCTCAGAGCTGCATGTGAAATCCAACATGATACAGTGTTTTATGTATATCTGAGTTTGTGTACCCTCCAGGAAACCTATTTTGAATTTCTCAAATGTATGCTCTTGACCAGCCTCTCATACTGTCTTGCATGAACTTGTAGATGCACAAAAATGTGATCTAGTGGAGTATTGTTAATTTTTTTTTTTAAGTGAACAAATTATTCTCATGATTCATGTTACTACATTTGCATGCAACCTTCAAATCAATCCAACTGAGCTTGAGCTCTTAATCTGTTTGATGGAAAAATTTAAGCATGTAAACTAAAAAAAATTGACTTTCTGTTCTTCTGCAGTTTTGTTTTGCATTGTAATGCAAATGTAAATAATGACTATGTGAATCGGATTGCAAAATTTAGGGTACATTTAAAAGTCTGATTATATTGGATTATATTCATTTGGATTGGCAAAAATCATTGCATGTAAATATACTGAAATCTCACACTTTGAGGCTCATGACTGTTTTCCTGCTTTCAAAGATTGACTATAGAAAGATATAAATCATTCAAAAAGCTTTGAAGAAACTTTTCACTGGTTGAATGAACTGCTGAACCTCTGAACTCACTGAGTGGGTTGCTGTTTTGAGTCTAATTACCTAAAATGAATAATTTACTACTGATTCAAAGACCAACCTACTGCTGTAGCAATGTAACCCTCAGAAAGGGCATGCCACTAAATCAATCAGTGAAGAAATCTTCTTGGGGAATCTCCACTGAGATGATTCAAAATATCTGGTGAAGCACATAGCACATACTCTGAGTTTTTACCTCTCCAAAGGGCAGTAATGTATCCTCTTCTTAATGTGCTTTATGTCTTCCTCTTAACAAAACCAGTAGGATGAAACCACTCAACCTACCCTGTGAGATCTGAACATTAAACATCAGCATGTAATCATACATTTTCAAGAGAAGAAATCTGATCGTTCAGTCTCAAAAGACGTGATACATAATGCTAGAGTTCCTCTGACAGTAATAATACTACTGAGAATCCAGTGCTGTTCCACATCATGAATGAAATGTTTTTACACCATATCTGTATGTCAACCACACTGAGGAAACTCTTCTTAGTTAATAAAGGCTGTGACCAGCCAAGTTTGAGACATCATGCTGCACGAATGCCAGAGCCAGCGAGGATTTTCCCCTCATTTATCTGTTCATTTTTTCAATAAGCCTGTGTCTGGCTTCACATTGCCAGGCATAGAATATCGAGGAAAACGAGGAAGGAAATGCAGTGGAAAACAGAGGAAAGGGAAAGAAACCCTCATCGATAGCAGGCTGCCCCCGCGTTGTTCCTGAATACGGCAGAGGGGTGCAAGTGCATGGCGCCATCAGAAGCGGCCATCCAGGCGACTGTTTGAGGCAGACAAATGGTGACGTCCACTAAATACCAGCTGGAAAGGCTAGTCGGTGAGACAGCCTGGAGCAGAGTTTATATATTTTAGATGGTACTGATTTGGCTTCTGTCAGAAAAAAAAAAAACACAAAGAAAAACAGGAGAATATAAACTCCTCCCAAAGCCAAGTGTTTTGCAATTATATAAGTTTAGTGTAAGTATTGGCAACCGTGAGATAGCAGAGTAAATATTATCAAACTCATTTGGAGTATTTTGAAATGTGATTTGGCCAAGAAGTATTCTTTAGGTATCGGCATGTTTTACTTTAAGGGATAACAGACAAGTAACATTAAATGCTTTAAAAAAATTAAACATGCATGCAGAAAGTGATCATATTGAGATCTATAACATACATTTAGAAATTAAACAAAGTGAATTTTTATTTCCTGCCACCAAAAATAAATACATTTTACATGATTCAGAAGTCCTGTAAGCATTAACATTTCTTCAAACATGTGCATGATAGTGTTGATACATTTACTGTAGGCTATGTCTACGTGTGGATATTTCCTGTCTTGCTGCCATATTAGCATGTCCTGTCTGCAACGGGAGGCTCTGGGGATCTCATTGCCGTTGATTATGCTAATAACTCATCAACATTTGTGAGTGTCTGTGCCTGGAGACAACATTCCAGTCTCTTGCACAAGTCATGACAACTGGTAATCCATAGTGAAATTAATATGAAAGTTTAAAAACCCACTAACACTTAACAACAAAGCAAGAACTGGGGAGCCGAATGATATAAAAAAAAAAGGCCGAAGGAGCCAGGGAGAGAGGGAAGCAAAGTTTAGCAGAAGTAGGAATGAAGAGAAAACTCAGCAGTACGGATTTTAAACAGGAAGAGAGTGGCGTCAGTACAGCTCAGAGATAAGAGAGCAGCGCTCCATACACAAACACAGAGCTCAACAGCCTAGCAGCTCCCAGCTCTACAGGCGCCTCACAGTAGCGCTGTCCACCCACCTAGACTGAGCTCCAGGCCCCAGACCACATACTATCACACACACATACACACACTGCCCTCCTATCCCACCATTCAACGGTTTCATCACGATTCAAGGCACAATACCAACTGTTCAGGCCCTGGAACACAGGGACTATGGAAAGATTTTAAGCTTCAAAAAAAGCAAAACACCATAAAAGAACAATAAAAAGTGGTCAGCATATTCCAAGTTTTCAAAAGCCATTAAAATGCTTTCTCAGTCAAATCAGTTTTGTGAACTGTATCAGTATTTTATGAAAACGATTTCTACAATGATAAAAGCTAGGGTGGATATTATGATTTTTGAAGGATTTCAATTTATATAATAAAATCATCCGGGAACAACATGAGGGCGTGTAAATCATTAAATTTTTGGGCAAACTATCCCTTTAAGGGGGTAGTCAAATCCTGTTGCTACTTAACTGATAAAACTCCTGGGGCCCGTTACACTAAGGTGGTTCAACCAACTCTGAGTTTAAACTTGAACTCTGAGTTGACTTACCCTGAGATGGGAAACCCTGAGTTTTCGGTCACAGAACAGCTGAAATGAGTTGGTTTAATCAACTCTAAATTGACTGACTCTGAGTTAAGCGCGTGCACCACAACTATAAAAAGCCATTATCAAGAAGCACCGATATTACGATTCACCATGGCAACGGCTCCCGCCAAAAAGCCGTCTGCATACTTCAGACTCAATACAAATGTTATTCTTCTCAGTGTTATAAAATCACAGGTGAAAACTGACAGAACGTTAGATTAATGAACTAATAGCTAATCATTTTATGGTATCTCATGGGCAAAAAATATATATAAAATAATAATATTAATAATAATATTTTAAGTGTTTTTCTTATTTTACAAATGATCTGAAAATAGAGTAAGAAAAATATGGCAGTGGCTATTTACACTAAGTGTAATTAACATACTTTCTTAGTGATAGATTCTATTTACAGTAGGCTAAGTACAAGTAGCTCTAGATGCCATTTACAGAAAAAAATGTACAGTGAAAATCGTGATATATTCTATTTACCATGTAAAAGTAGCAGTTCTTTGCAACAGGCTAAGTGTAAATAATAATTAGATGCTAGTTTCACTTTATACTGGCAGATACATTTGCACCTCAGTATTGTTATACATTAACAGGTTGCAATAATAACAGATTGTAAATGATTATATTTATTACAATTATAAATAGTTGTATCATTATTAAAAACTCGTTAGGCACTTTACTTCCACTTTTAGAACATTTTGTTCATTTTTATTGAAAAAAATTCTAATGTGATGGGAAAAGTATGAAGAACGAGCTCGGCAAAAGCCGGACTCTGACCCAATCAATCACGTTACAAGATAGTTTTCCGTGCCCAAAACACTACTGCCTACACCATTGAAGCCGTTATTCACATGTGTCGTATTTAACCTTATGTGTCGATGGAGGGCGGAGCTAAAGTAGATTTGCACTTAGTAATAGACACTCAGAATAATCTTGTTTCCATTTGCATTAAGATAATTTTTATTACTACACTGGCATATATTTTTACTTAAGTAAAATGCACTTAATTTAGATCCCCCCCAGGAAACAAGACTAAGTATCTTATATCATTTTCTTATATAGAAAATCAATCTTTATTTTAGAATTTTTTTATATTTTGTACTTGGGGAAAAAAAGAAGAAAAAAAACAATTAGTAAGAAGAGAATTTTTCCACGTGCATTAATGAAGTGTTTAAAAAGGGGCAGGAGACCGAAAGAAACTCTGGGTTTATCGAAGAAAACCTGCTCCTGACCAGGTTAGGTTCATAGAGTAAGTTACCATGGTAACTGACTCTGAGTATAAGTTAGCTCTCTTTCTGAAACGGGCTTGACTTACCCTGCTTTCTCGGGTTTGCCAAACCTCCCATTCAGAAACAGAAAGCCTAGTATTTATGTCTTTTTCCATACTGACAAGTTAAGTGAAAACTAGGTAAAGACCAATGTTCTGAGCTTACTTGAATATGAATTGTGTATATGAAAGCAGGGGCAGTGATAAAAAGCTTAGGGAACACAGTGGAGTATGTATGAGATTCTGAGACGGCTTAATAAAAGTGGCCTGTAGGGCTCTGTTTTTCCAGCCACTCTCTGTCATTTCTGAATGTGAACTCATAAAAGCTTTCATTGCGCTGCCACAGAGGAAGCCAAGCTGTAGGCCTAAATACGCACACACTCACAGAATCACAAACTAACAATCACCCTGACAACAGTAACCAAGCGTAGCTTTGCTTTACACCTAAGAAGAAGAAAATTCTCAGAAACTTTATCATGCAATAAGAGTCAATGCACTTATCAAAAAAACAAAAACAAAAAAAAAAACAGATTCCACATAAATATTAAGAAGCACAGCTGTTTTGAAGATTTATAATAATATTAAGAAATGTTACTTGCGTATCAAATTAGCATATTAGACTGATTTGCGAAGGATCATGGGACACTCAAGATTGGAGTATAATGGCTGCTGAAAATTTAGCCAGCACATGAATAAATTACATTTTAAAATATATAAAAATATATAATTAATATATGAAATAACAGCTTTTAAAAATTGCAATAACTGTTTTAATTGCATCAAATAAATTCAACCTTGCAAATCTTTCTGACCCCAAACAAAGTGTTGCATTTGTGTAATTACATACTAGTGATAAATAATCTGAAAAAAAAATAAAGTGTTTGTTTTATTTAATTTTTTCAACCAATGGTGAAAATGTGGAATGTGTCTCAAGAATCCCAGAAAAGATACCACTGTGCAAGAAGGGACTTACAATTACAGCTGCAGACAAGCTGAGAGCACACAAATTGGGTCAGAAGCACAGAACCACTATCCTTACCCTGATGAGACAGGACAGAGAGAAAGAAAGAGACTGGCCCTGAAAGACTGCAATCTAAGGATGGTAATTAGAACCATGCTCTTCTGTGTGATTGTGGATTTGCATTTCCCAAACCAGTGGTAAAAATATGCCTGGATCCAGTGGGTAGAAGTCAGATCTACCCACTGGGATTTTTATGCAACATCCAGAAGAAAATAAGAAAATAATTAAAGACAAGCTTAAACTTCAGCAAGTTCAAAACAGTGAGGCAGTGCAGGTATCAGCAACAGCCACCACTGTCTGATACTTTGCCTTGTGTCTTTTCTTTGGTCATAGTAAGACCAAAGTCTGTACTTGAAATGTCTCTGCCATCATTTGAATAATCAGTCATTATGCATGCAGGCTCTCAGATGTGTTATGGCGCTTGGTAAACACAAACTGAGTCATTTCCGTCCCGTGATTATCAGCAGGGAGACAATCAGTACATCTCTATCCTGCCCACTGTTTAATGGTTGCAGCCGGCTCTTGAACTTGACTAAGTAAACATAAGATCACTGCTCTCTCAGTATGATTGCTAAGGTTTCTTAAGTTGTGCCTTGGAGATGTTAGCTATAGATTATGTATACCTGATTCTGTGAATGAAAGGCTTTTTTTTGTCAACTGTTGAAAAACCAGATGAAATTGAAATGTAGAAGCTGACGTATGAGGTAAAAAAATATGTTGGCGTGCAGAATATGAATATGAGATATTGGTAACTGAGGCATATAAAATAAACATTACAGAACTGAGGCTCCTGCTGAGGGTCAGTTAAGCTCCATCCATATGCATAAACATATATATATATATATATATATTTTAATCTTGACGTACATCCAAAGTCCAACATATACCCACATTGAGTCTCTAGCCACATATAGTATAATCCTCTTTATGAATTACACTGGGTTCACTAGGTTCTTAAAAACAATTGCTAAAGTCACAAAATTTTACAGCAATCACACATTCAGCAAAGTCAGCAGATACAAAGTGTCAGTCAGTTGCAAATAAAGATTACTGGAGTGTGTTCTACAAGTCTTTCTACTTTAAACTTACACTTGATTCAATGTTCCTTTGTATTTATTTGTGAAATTTACTAGCAATTTCTGAATGAAAAGTGTTTTACAAAAGTCATACAACTTTGCACAAGATCTCGGGCCCTATGCATAGGCAGTCCTGATGGGCCCACATGGCCCCACCCATGAAAATATCCAGGTAAAATAAAATATATTCCAGACTTTTCAAGGGCCCTCTCTACCTTTGGGGCCCTGGTAATCAGTACTGGTTTTACCCCCAGTCCAACGCCCCTGTCTGTGATCCTATCAGAAGCAGACAGGGCTAAATAAAGGTGTAAATGAGGTCCAAAATGTTTTTTGATTGCATCAATCAAACTATATTCAGAAGTAGTTGAAAACACATGTGACCATATCCTGAAGCAGCTGTCATTCGTGCAAAAAAGAAGCCTAAAGTGTGCTTTCATTTGTGATTTCAGGGCTCCTGGTTGGTGAGAGTTTCTTTCCTCTATATCAACCAATCAAATAACTTGTCAGTCTCTGTCTTCTTCTATATCTGCTTGTTTATTAAATGAATGCTGAAACAGCAGATAGCTGAAGCATATCTGTCTGCTGGCATGTCTTTCCAAATGCCAGATAGTAGAGGAATCAAGAGGCATTTTTTTTATCCCACATCTCAGGAATGCAAAGCTGAAGGCATTTGAGGCCCATAAAAAGATCTCAGAGCTTATTGAGGTGCATTATTAAAATAACAACATTCACACAGTCAAAGATTGACAGTCATATTTACTAATAAGTACATGTAACAGAAATCCTCTTCTCATGATAACTTTGAATAATACCTGCAATCATAAAGATATTAAATATAAGTATTTTGTAGTATAACATTAAGCAATTGTATTTTATTCTGAAACATTTAGAACTTTTAAATTCTTATGCATTCTTTATGCAAGTTTGGATGTAAATAAACCACGCATACATGTATGTTGCTGTTTAGTTTTGAAATGGGATTGGGATGTATGGGATTATTTGAATCATGGTTATTATAGTTAACTAAAACTACAACCATAAAAAAAACTGATTTGCCTAGATTTGCTGTTGTGAATAAGACTGAAAACAGAATGGTGGTATAGTGACACAGCTAACCACTTTTTGTATTTTTTACAATAATTTTCGGACATTTTTAATTACTAAAGTCCTAAAATTACTAAATAGCATGTACATTTTGCTGGACATTTGTCAGTAATATGACTGTCAACTGGTTTTACATTGTGTTTACACTCTATTTACTCTCTTATTCTTAAAATTCGATGTAATATATAAGTTTGGTTATAGAACGTAGTTGTTACCCTCGTTTGTTGTGTATGAACTGTATTTAGCCTTCAAACACAAGGAATGTACAGGGATTTACATGTACAGGTTTATCTGCAAAAGCCAATGCATTTGTATAGAACACATATAAACACTATACACCACTATTGTGGTCAGTCTTATTTACAATAGCACAAGCAAACCAGTGTTTTTTAGTTAAAGTTTTTAGATTTAGTTTTAGCTAACAATAAATCCCTAATGCGAATAATCCAATACACAAAAGAACAAAGCTAAAGAGCAACATACATGCATGCTTAGTTTATTTCCATCCTAACATGTCAGCTTTGTTGAAAAACCTCAAAGTTCCCAACGACTCAAAGGAAACGATGATGAAATGCATGTCGTGTGACAGTACAGAATATAATAAAGACAAAAACCATGTGTAGAATGACTGTGGGAGACAGAGGGTGCTTCTCTATTGATTTTTTCCTTTTGTAACTTCTTTCTTTCCCCTGCAGACTGTGTTTTTTGGGAGCTGGTCTGGCTAGGCAGATTTGACTGGAGCCAGAGTGTAGATACAAGGCTGAGCTCAGATAAACAGCTTCTTGTTTGAGCCGCCGCTGCACTGAGCTGCTCTGTGCTGAGCTGAGCAGGCTGATAAGACAGGCAGTGGCGGCGTCGGGGCCGTGGCAGCCAAGAGAATGAACCAGGGCCTGGGGAAGTAGACACTCTGACTGCACCCTGCCCTCCCCTGACCGCTTCTCCTCCCTGCCCTAATCTCTCCTCTTTTCTTCTCTCCCTCGCTCTTTTCACAGCAAAGGGCAGAGCTGCCTAATTGCCTGGTGAGAGTGAAATGTATCAGTGGGCCGCATCAGCACAGGGAGCTGGGGAAGAGATGCAGACGTGGCGGACCGGTCAGACCCAGGAAGAGACGTGACCTCGATGACTAGCCATATTCAAAGGTGTTCAAAGGGGGAAATTTTGCTAAAGTTGAGGTTACTTATTTAATACTCAAAGCACACAAAAAAAAGATATTATGTTATTATATAATTTAAATGACTAAAATAATTATAATTAAATGAATACACCATAAATTTTAACTATCATTTATTTAATTTAAATAAGTTTTGATTTCAAAACTCTGAGTACACTGTGATGTTAAACTTAGTGCTACAAATTTAAATATGCACAAGTGCAAAAGTGACTGTGTTTTAAGACCTACATTAAAAATCCCTTTGTGTTCCATTAAAGAAAGTTATAAGGGTTTGTATGCCCATTCAGGCCAAAGAAATAAAAATATAAAAGGTAATTGTGACTTTTAATATCACAATGCCGACTTTTTTCTAACAATTTCTTTCTTACAATTCGGTCTTTTTCCTGCCATTCTAAGAAAAAAAGGCAAAAATGCAAGATATTAAGTCAGAATTGAAAAAATAAAACAGAATTGCAAAATTAAAAAGACTCAGAATTCTAGAACACTAGGTCACAAGTTTTTTCCCGTATGTCATTCCAATCCTATGGTTGCCTGTTTATGCAACAGAATGAACAAATAACTAAAGTAATTTTTTGTATCACAATTCGGATTCTTTTCTCAGAAGTGCAAGTTTAGATCTCACAATTCTGAATTTATATCTTACAATTTGCGAGAAAAAGTTTGGATGCTCTTTGTTTTTGGGTGCACTATCACTTTAAATAACAGAACATTCTTGTCTGTTTTTATTTGATCTGTACGATGCAAAATATGCCATGTTCCCAATGCCCTAAATTCTCTCCCAGCCCTAGATACCTCCTACCATCACAATTGATCATCATGCCTGCAAAGAGCTGCTGATGCGCCAAACATGCCATATGATTGGCAATGAATAACACAGCAAAAACACTTTGGCTCAGCTTTAGACTAAACCCACATCTGCTTTAAATATCCATGTCTCCTAACAACACAACTTTGAATCTCTTTCTCTCTCTCTCTCTCTCTCTCTGTGTGTGTGTGTGTGTGTGTCTAAGCAGCCTCAAAACAAAATGCCAGTCACACTGAGATTCACTTACACACTTTCCATGCTCAGGCAGAATGAGAAACAAAAATTCTCATCAAGAGGTCAAATTTATTTAACTGTTGACAGAAAGTTTTGCCCATTCCATAGTACAGAACCACTTCAACTCTGTAATGTTAGTGGGTTTCGTCCCATGAACTGCTTGCTTCAGGTCCTTCCACAAAATGTCAGTTTGATTAAGGTACACACTTAATCCATTCCATTCCAAAACATTCTTTAACCAGTCTTTGGTAAAAATGACTTGTATGCTTTGGGTTGTTGTCTTGTTGAAGGGCTCACTTTCTTGGACTGATGTCCTAACATATTCCTTTCGAATTTGCTGGTATAATTCAGAATTCATTGTTCCATCAATGATGGTCCTGGCCCAGATGCAGCAAAACAGGCCCAAACCATGATACTACCACCATGTTTTACAGATGGGATAAGGTTCTTATGCTGGAATGCGGTGTTTTTCTTTCTCCAAACAAACATCTCATTTAAACCAAAAAGTTCTATTTTGGTCTCATCTGTCCACAAAACATTTCTCCAGTAGCACTCTGGTTTATCCAAATGATCTTTACCAAAATGTAGATGGGCAGTAATGCTCTTTTTGAAGAGCAGTGGTTTTCTCCTTGCATCTCTGCCATGCACACCATGGTTGTTCAGTGTTTTCCTGAATTTGGGCTCATGAAAATTAACATTAGCCAATGCGAGAAAAGCCTTCAGTTGATTAGAAGTTACCTTGGGTTCCTTTGCAAACTCACAGACTATTAAACATCTTGCTTTTATGTTGGTGGACCTCTTCTGGGGAGGGTAACAATTCCCTCCATTTGTAAACAGTCGGTATGATTGTGGATTTGTTTAGTCCAAACTCTTTAGAGATGGTTTTGTAAGCTTTTCCACACTGACATCAGATAATCAATCATATCACTGATTGAAAACACCTCTGAACAGACTGACTTCAATTTCACATTAAAATGAAGAGGTAAACTTATATATTGACATAATTTTGCAACTCACAAATTTATAATATTGGAAAATTTTCCTAAATAAATAAATAACAAAGAAAATATTTTTGTTTTGTTTGGTTGATTGGGTTCTCTTTGTCTACTTTCAGGACTGATTATGTTTTGGATCATATTTATGTAAAAATAAGAAACTTCTAAAGGGTTCACAAGCTTTCAAGCAGCACATCAAAGTATATTTAGAAGAAAATACTGTTTCGGTTTGTATACTTAAAAATGTCCTCATTAATTAATGTTACTTGCTTTTTCTTTGTAATTATTTGTAAAATTTATTAGCAATTTCCAAGTGAAAATTTTTATACCAGTTTTTTTCAGTGATTATGACATGATCCCCCCCCCCCCCCTTAATAAACACATCAGGCAAGGCCATTAGATTAAATGAAAATAGATATACATACACATATTTTAGAAAAAAACATTTACATATCTATCCATGTATTGTATAGTGCATGTGGTTATGAAAAGACAGACTGTTATCTAATAATCGGCAAATATTCTAAGACAAGCTACAGCAAAGAAGACCCTCTGCTAATCATCATTGGCCATGGGTTTGAGATCTTTAATTTCATTCATTAACTCTGTTCACACAGTTCTCTACTCCACATGGTGTGGTCCGCAGCATTCCTTCCCGTCATGGCACTGGATCAACTCGTCAAACACAGAATGGGTTCAGAATGGAGAAGCTAACCATGGTACATTCAATACAAAGAGGCCACAGTTTGTTTATTCTAACAAATCTGTTTTAATTCAATATCTTTTAACAAGTTCCTCTCAGAGGTGGTCTGTCCAAGAAAGAAAAAGTCATTCCAAACAATCACCACTGAAACATTATAAGATCCAAATCATCGCCCAGTTAAACCCGCCAGAAAAAAAGACAGTTGAAAACTGTTGTCAGGCAACACAAGCAAATATTTCACTCAGGAAATTCGCAAGCACAAACTGACAACTAAAAACTAAATATTTCAACCAGATTTCAAATATAGCCATCTTTTTCCTCTTTTGCCTTAAAATGACAAGGGTTTCAGGAGCGGTTTAATGACTGTACCAGTCCAGACTGGTTAATCCACAGTAAAGCCCCAACACACTCACCACCTGCATACATAGTTACAGGGTGTTCACCACACATTTCTGCACGATCTAAAGAAAGACCATTTTGATTTTACTCTCCAACCTCACCTATGACTAAATACGCACAGCTTACCTATAATAATAAAAAATGAAGACCTTGACAGAAGAATGATATGATTGCTCAACCCAGTTTATAAAGGTTTATAGAGAAGCAATCAAGCCAAAAGTGCAAGGTCATATAGATTAAAGTACAATTAAAAGCAAACAAATGATTAAAGAAGTTAACCATGTACTGACACCCTTTGCACCTTCAGTCATGCTTCTGCCAGCAAAATATAGATTAACGGGAAGACATGGGTGGGACGGTGTAGTAGAACAACTGTTCTTTAAGAAGAGCAACAAACAGAACAGTTTGTTGGGAGGAAAAGGTGTGGATCAAAATGGGAAACAATGAAAAGTAGACTTTGCTTACACTGCACATTAATCTCACTTGTTTTTTAATCTGATTCCATTGTCATTTTGCAAGTTATTTATTTCCATCCCTATGTTCAGACAGAGATGTTACATAAAAAAAACCCACATGCAATCTAACTGAAATTTATTTGAGAACAAATGTTTTAAAATCAGATTAATTCAAGATTTTGCATTTTATCTGATTTTAAAAACATTTGTTCTCAGTTTAAACACACACACTATATCTATCTATCTATACACACACAATGTGTATGTGTGTGTGTGTGTATATATATATATAAATATATATATATATATATATATATATATATATATATATATTATGGCTGGGCAAGTTAACACATTAATTGATTAACGACGATAATTATTTTTTTGCGCATTAATGCAGTTTTTTTAATATTATGAAAGTCTGTTGCTCACTGGCTCTGAATACACATACAGAAATCATGGGTCACAGGAGGGGATGCTCCCGACCAAATTATTGAGGCTAAGTATCAACATTCGCAAATCACTGTCCACTGTTATTTTTAACAGAAAAGTATTTAACGAACTTGTAATCACGACTTCATAAATGGGAAATAGGAAGTTTCCGATAGCATGTGAAAACAACAGAGAAGTGATTGCTCAACACAGTGAAGTGCATCGTTATGCTAACTTTGTGGTTTATTATTTTGAGTCATATGGTACGCGGATAACACACGGCCCTCTCACAATACATTGCTTTACGCATCTATCACTTTTGCAGCTCAGAAATATTCATGCAATCATGCAGCACATATCAGAAGATCTGCACTCTGGCGCGGTTAGCACTCACACTCACTGATCTATATATAACTGAACTGCACTCTTGCCCACCTCTTCCAACCGAGCCAAGGACTGCTAAATGGGAACGATCACACTAGTCAAACGAACCAGGCTTTGGGGGTCAAACGTGCTCCGGCACGGTTAAGATTGCCTTGTTTGAGCACACACTAATTATTCTCCGGCATCCCGCACACACGAGTCTCTACCAGCACATCAAGTGTTACCACGCAGCACTCTCCTATGATGGGTCTCGTGATTGTGCAGGTCTCTAATAGGAAGGTGCCTGTTATAATGTTATGATCGTGGCCATGGACTCTGAACATAACTTGTTTTTCTATAGCAAACTATAAAATATTTTCTATAAAAACTTTAATGTCCTGGCAGTGACAAATAGCTTGTTTTATATTTAATTTAATTACATGAATGTTATAAGTTAAGATTTACAATAAATATTTTAACTGTTACTGTGTAAAAGAAACACTGCTGTAAAAAGCACTTTATTTGTTTAGTGTTTGCGAACCAAATGTTATTGCACTTTTGTTCAAATAGCAATACTTTTAAATTAAAAAAGTTTTGAGCATAACAATGTGATTAATCGCTAACAATCATGCGATTAATCAAAATTAACAATTTTAATTGTTGCCCAGCACTAATTTATATATTATTTTTTTTAATTAAATAAAATTACATTTATGCATTTAGCAGACGCTTTTATCCAAGGCGACTTACATATATATATATATATATATATACACACACAAACACACACACACACATATACATATATACAGCATATATACACACGTATGTATGTGTGTGTGTGTGTGTGTGTGTGTTTATGTGGTTTATGATGACACACATTTGTATAATGACATGGGTATGATATAGGTATTACAACATGAAGGTGATTTATGAGGAAACTTTTGGTGCAGAGTGACTCTTCATGGTTTTCAGAGTGAGTTTTCTTTCTTTTTTTTTTTTTAAATCTAAAAATGCAGTTAAAAAAATTATATTTAGCAAAGATGCATTACATTGATCAAAATATTATAAAAGTATTTCTATTTTAATCAATTCCAAATGCAAATTTTAAAAACCTGCCCAAAAATCACAGTTTCCACAAAAATATTAGGCATCACTACCAATAATGATGATTTTATTATATTTTTGATCACATAAATACATTCTTGGTGAGCATAAGAGACCTCTTTGAAAGACATTAAAAATCTTTATTAGTCTAAACATTTGATGTCCGCCAAATGCATAAATATTATGTAAATCACAGCAGTAATATGCTGATTTGCATTTCAAACTATGATTGGAGTCAGATATCTTAAAAGTGAGATGTCACTCGTCTCTGCTAGTTTCTTTGGATTGGGTCAGCCAGCCATGGATGTCTTTCTAGGATAGTTTAAATGTAGTTCAAAGATCTTCCTTGAGCTTCTGCGATGCCTTTTATGGAGCGGGCATGCATGATGGGGCCACAGGCGAGATGTCCTCCTGCTGCACCCATCAAGATCATAAGATCAGCCCTGCTCACAGCGGCTCACCCTGCCTCTCCGGGCCAGGAGCAGGACAGGCCATGACTCAGCGGCAGACAAAGAGGCCGATGACGATGGAGATAAGGGCTCATCGCGTCACCAGAGCGCACAGAGCCGGTGATAATACCGCTGGCCTCTCCCTGCTGGCTCCAGTCTGCTCTGCCCTCCCGCCGGTGCCATCTTGTCTTCATTCTCACACACAAACAAACACACACACTCACAGAGGCTAGCGCCTGACTCTGTACTTTTTTTCACGACAAAGGGTTCCCCACCCCCCGGACAGACCGCCTCCATAATGTCACGCTCCACTGCACAGAGAAAGAGAGATAGAAAGAGAAAGATACTGCTCCTGACAGCCATCACGGGCTCAGACGCCAGTCTCTGTGCTATCATCAGGGCGATGGGGGAGATAATTCATGGAAAACTCTACCAAATGCATCCAACGCCATTGTTCGCAGAGAGTCGGAGATGCTCAGACACAAAAATAGACAAAGAGATAAGATCCTTTGCCATGTCGCCAGTCTTTGTTGCATCATCACAGCATAGCTAATGATAATACATCATAATAATCTGGCTCTCAAAGTTTCCTCTTGCGCAATTAACTAGAAATGACTAGAATAAATACGTCTGAGTCCTGTACTCAAAGTGGAGTCATGTATGAATGAGTGAACGTGCCTGGCTCCACGTTACAGAGCTGGACATGAAAATTTGGGTCAAGTTCAGTTCAGGGGTTGACAACTAGCCTACTAGCCATGTGTCCTCCTGTTTCCTCTCGCTGGAGGAGGAGAGAGGTCAGTGGTGATGGCTTTGTAACGTGACCCTTGGCTACAGCCTCCTTTGCATCCTGCCACGGTGACAAAGCTCACGTTCCCGTCTCAAGAAAAGCCAGTAAGACCTTGATGCACTCTTTTGAACTGACCGGTGAATTGTTTTGGATGCAGTAATGGTGGAAGTAAGCTTGTTCGTATGCATTACAAAGGAAGCCGTAATCAGATCTGATCCCAGGATGGAATACAAAGGAGGAAGACGTATGATTGTTATAATGCTTTTACTTTAAATGCCTGCATCCTTTGAATCTGATCAGATGTGAGGCTGGGCGGCTAACTTATCAGACTGTGGTAAACAAATGCATGTTGGGAGAATGTCATACAACTGGTATGATTTTAGGCATTCAATTATGCAAAGTTTATAAGGTCTGCCAAATGTAACCAACTCCCTCATTTTTCTTCAGTTTTGATTGTTTTGTTGGAAGATGGAGCAAAAAACAAATAAGTTCCAGGTCTTAGTGGTTTAGAGAAAGTTTATGCTCGCTTCAAAGAGCTTTGTCAAAGCCACCTTTTGGGAACATTTTTTTTTTTTTTGGATTAAAATAATATTACTGCCATCAATCAACACAACATGCATTCATAATGACACAATAAAAAGGTTTAAAAATATTGAAATTTATAAATCATGTTGATATATCTAATTTCCAAAATATTTCACACTTTTTTAATATGCTACAAAACACTGAGACAATAATACAACCTCAGATCTTGGAGTTAAACCTCACCGGAAATGTGAAGAAAAACCTGAAGATTTAAAAATCAATAATTTTTGACAATCCAAAAGATTAAGAGGATTATTTTGAAAAGGAAAAAAAAAAGTAATTTTAAATTATGGATATAATAAAGTGCTGTGAAGTTTTCTGAGGGCAGCAGACTGAATTGGTCTGACTGATTTACAGCTTTATAATCACACATGTTCTTTGATGGTCAGATGTAAATGCAGTAAATGAGACATGAGACAGATACACATATTCATAAGAAAAAAGAAAGACAAGACAATCTACAACACAACCAGGTTTTACTGATTATTCTTTCTGTTCACTTGTACTTGTTCACAGAGAAATAGGGCTGCTAAGGTCCCTGCCAAAATGGTCTTGTTGTTTAACCCACTCTTTTCCAATGATGAGGCACCTACAATAAAATCTATGAAATTCCATAAACAAAAAGCAGATGGAAAAGGAATGGGATGAGCGGACAGGACAGGGAACGGCACAAAAGAGCGACTCCATTAGAAAAGTCCATTTGGTGTGTATGTGCATTCTAGCCTATACAAACTCAAATCAAAAAGTTAAGTATAGATCAATGGCTCTTAGGGTCCCAATTACTTCCATTCATATTCCTATAAGAGTTCCATCTCCTCTCCCTTATACTGGCTCTGCTAGCACTAACCCGATCTTAGCATGCAGCGTTGTTTTCACCACTGCCCCGTTCCCCATTCACCATGTCACAGTGTCCATACTGATTTATAATTAATTTAAAAAGGCTTGTGGCCCAGACCACACTGTTGAAATGCTCTTTGTGTTTAGCTGGCTCACTTCCACACTGTCTGACAAGGATTGTATTTCTCTGCCTTACACAGCCATTGTAATGCTAAAAGCTGAAGAATGCACACAGAGAGCTGATGTATCTGAAATAACGGGCTTGTTTTGCAGGAGACGCACAGTCCAGTCCATTCATATTTGGTACTTAGAGGCTATAAAGGATATTCAACACAAATCACAGTGTTAACAATGTAAGCTCTGTTCCAAATCCTAGTAAGCTGTCTTGCTGCCTACACTTCAAAGACTGCATGGTCCTAACAGCGATGGAGACATGCTTAAGAAAGTTAATAATAATAAATAAAGGCTGATACTGGTAATTATTTTCATTATGCATTATGAGTACTTAGAATAATTATTGAACTAAATACTACTACTAATAAAAATTATAATATTAAGTAGTAGTAGTAGTAGCAGTAGTAGTATAACAATTCTTGCCAATACTGAAATGATAATTATTTTCATGTTAAAATATTAATAAAATGTGAGAATGATGATGATAATAATAATTGTAAACCTAATAATTAATCATCATCTACAACATAATTATGTCTGTTAAAACATGATCATTATGATGATGATGATGACGATGATTTTATTGATTATTATAACTAAAATTCTGACCAATACCGATTAGGTGCTAAATCTTTTCCAGTTTAAATGTGATAATTATTTAAATGTTACAATTTTATTTTATTAAATGTAACAATAAAACACTAAAAATCCAATTAATATATGCTAAAAGGACTTTAGGAATCACAAAATTATCTTAAATTATTTATTTTTTTAATTTATGACCTTTAACACTATATTTCTACAGAATGCATAACACACAAATAATCAATTTGATATTACTCTGTAGTACTATAATAACTTTCAGTGCTAAATGGAACGTAACTTTGTTTCCTCTCTTTGTCCGCCTGTGTGTCAGAGTCAGATTCCTGATATTCTCAATCTGTGGCCATACACTAAATTGGTTTATGATGCTCTATAACAGATATGCAGGATTATAACAGCCCTCATCCTGAGAATAAGAGAGGGAGAGAGAAGTAGCGTTGATGGCTCTTGGCAGGGTATGATACGGGCAGCGGTGCAGTCATGGGCAGAGTCATCATCTGGCAGCACATTCCTGTCCTATCTGTGCAGTAAACTGGATCTCCTACTTCCTCTTATCAGCTGTCAGGAATTCTCGAACTGAGGCTCTCCCTGCTGTTCCCTCCCTCCCACTCCCTCTCTCTCTTTTCTCCATCTCGTTCTCTCCCTTTGACATAGAGCAATGATGGTTAATGGTCATTAAGATAAGAGAGCGCCACGGGACGAAAGACGCCTCTGGGACACACTGGAACCCAAACACTGGGAGGGGATGCGTCACATCATCACCGGCCCAACATCTAACCTTCCTCCAGCCTCCATCAGCCAGTTAGTTGCCATTAGTGTCTAACAAATATGTGCTCATTAGACAAGGAAATGGATTGTAAATGCAAACTGTGCATCCCCTAAAAATGTACATTCTTTAATAAATAATCAGTTTGCCTGTTTTATTTTTCTTTTACTGAACATAATAATATTGAGTAATAGAGTAATATTTCTCTAAGTACTACTGTATATGTGAAAAACAAAGTTAGATAAACATTGGGAAAACTGAATTAAAAATACATCAGTATTCATAATTGTCCAACAGTATAGAACTATTCCATTACACTTTATTACACTGATTTATTAATCATGCCATGTTTTTCCATTATTTTAACCCTTCACGTTTAACCAATTTTAATTAAAAAAAAAAATAGTTGAATCTTGTATAACTTTATTTTTTTAAGACACTTTAATTTAATTTAAGTTGAAATAACTAGTACAGCCGTAATGATTATACTTAACGTGTCAGCAACTTAAGTTAAAGAGTTAGTTCACCCAAAAATGAAAAAGGCATCCTAGCTGTATATGACTTTCTTCTTTCAGACGAATCCAGTCGGAGTTATGTTAAAAATCTTCTTGGATCTTTCAAGCTCTATCATTGCACTCAGCGGGTGTTGCATTGCTTCAGTCCAAAAGAAGTGAAATAAAAAGCGCCCTTCCATAAAGAAAAGTGTCTTACACGGCTCCAGGGGGTGATCAAAGGCCTCCTGTAGTGACTCGATGCATTTTTGTAAGTAAAATATCCATATTCAAAACGTAATAATCACTTTAATCTAGCTTTCACCAACAGTTGTACACAGAAGCAGCTCCTTTTACAAATCCTCATTTTGTACTTCTAATTAGTTACCGTTGTTTTGTATTGATCTCTCTACTGCGTTTACGCTTGCGTTATTTCTGAGCAGCGCAAGCACAAAGCTGAACCCTGAACTGTTTCCATTTACTAGATTCAAGTGATTATTACGTTTTGAATATGGATATTTTTCTTAATGAGGTCTGTTCCTTACTGTATAGTTTCAGGATACTTGGAATATAGTGCATGATTCACATGAACCACTTTTATGATGCTTTTACATCCTTTTTGATGCTTGAAAGCTTCATTGTTAATGCATGGGAAAAGTTTTAAAGTCTTCATACAGCCATACTATTTTACTATTTTAAACAACATATTAGTGTGATAATACCGTGGCGAAGTATGTAAAAAAAAAAAAAACTTCAAAGTTTCTCACGCCTCCTCTTCTCAACTTCCAGACCTGCTCGTAACAGCATTCCTACAGTGAGTACTATCCCTTTAATACAGAAACGCAGAGCTGTAATGACACTTTATTACAAACACCTTCAGAATTTCACTCCACTGATTTAACAGACATTAAACCAAGCCCTTTACACAACTAAATTAGAACCATACACTGACTTTAGATCTGCTGTCTTGTGATATAGAAAACGAGAACAAGAACTTCAAAGCTAACTCTGTATTTAGATGCTAACCACAATGTAATATTACACGACACAGTTTCAAAATTCCCATGCCTCAAATTCTTACAACAGTATGAGCAAGCCAAAGGATTGCTCAGTAGCTTAGCTACATAGTCACACGTGCAGTTAGACACAGTTTGTTCAGCTTATGAACGCTCACAGGTTAACGTAGATCCATAAAACGGAAATCATTTGAGCATATATATATATTACCATTTAAACAGGTGTGGTCAGTAAGAAATTGACATTTAAATATTGCAATAGATTTCTATTTCTAATAAAAGCTGTTCTTGTTAATTTTCTATACATCAAAAAATAAGCAGCATAAAAAATATTTTATTATTATTAAAATATGATTTGCACAACACCCTTTTACTGATCAAAAATATAAGAGATTTCTTTTAAAACATTAAAATATATAATATAATATAATATAATATAATATAATATAATATAATATAATATAATATAATATAATATAATATAATATAATATAATATAATATAATATAATATAATATAATATAATATAATATAATATAATGCCCCATGCTCTCATAAGCTATAAAATGTTAGAAATATTTTATTTAAATTATAAAATATCTTATTATAAAGTATGCATTATGACAATTATTATATTTTGCAACATATTAACAATTATATATATACTATTATTAGTATTATTACTAAGAATAAGTAAGAATTAAATTAACTCAATTAATAGGTTATTAAATATAACAGCCTTTCAAATAATATTAGAATAATGTGACTACCAAAGAGGTATTTGTAAACATAATAGAACTTTAGAAGTTATTTACTCAAAAATGTAGTGTTTTAATTATTAGTGGGATACATAAAATCCATAGAAACACAACACAACACAAAAATAATATACTATACACACACACTCACACACACACACACACACACACACACACACACACACACATATATATTTATATATATATACAATCCTCAACACAGCTATCAGGGCTCCATGAGATGTGCAGGGCTGTAAGTATAAAGTTATAGTGTTCTAACAAAGCTTTTTCACACACAACCACAGAAGGAAATGATTGCGCCTCTTCAACACACCAGCTGATCGGTGTAACAAGACTGTGTGTGGATGCACATGTGTCTCTCTTCAAATAAAGATGTCAATCGGCAGGACTCGACCTTTGAAGTGACAGCAGCCTGCATCTGTCCCAACTTCCCCCTCTGCTCACGTGACCACAGAAGCAAGAAGCAAAAAGCAAAAAAAAAAAAAAAAAAGATTTATCGCACCTGCTCGACACACTAAAAATACTGCCCTGCAGCAGCCCTCCACTGCAATCCTATACATACTTGTGAGTTAACCCGGGGAGAATGTAATGCCCTGTAAGTGGCTACAACTGTGGAAATATGAGATGACAGAGTGTGCAAGGCTGAGCAGATTATCAATTAATGCAGTGACCTCTGTAGTAGCAGAGGCTCCAAATAAATCCAATGACCTACAGAGTGTCTCTGCTTGCCTTGGAGGAAATATTTCCGGGCTCGAGCTACCAAAGGTTACAGTGCTCTTCTGTAGAGTCCATAGTTTGTCTTTGGCTCAAATTTAGGATGTTGATGAAAAAATCTGGCAAAGTGCCTTATCATAAGTTTTATGTAACTGACATGGATTTACAGGAAAAGGAGGTCAGATGTGTGTTCATCGTTGAATGATTTACGATTGAATCTCTCAGTCACTGAAGAAATGGAAGCCATATTTGAGAGGTTAAAGAAAACAATGTTACAGTAATACAATTGTAGCCTACATCTGTTTCAGACTGCAATGCACAGATGAAAAAAAAAAAAAAGCTAGATGAAAAAACAAAATCAGTATTTTATTAATATTTTAAATTACATTAACAGTATTCAAGTTTTAGTAATTTTATGCACTTTTATCACTTTTATTAGCTTTTGTCTTTATTTATATTTATATCTGGCTTTATTTTAATTTTAGTTTAAGTCATTTAAGTGCTTCAACCTACTATTTATTACATTTCCAACTAAGTTTTAGGTTTTTCATCAGCATTTATATTTCATTTTATTTCAGCTTTTTCAGCGTTTTAGTTTTATTTACCAATAATGACATCTGTTTCAGACTACACTGCACAGATAAAAAATTACATGTTTTATTTTAGCATTATTATTGTAATATAAATATTAATAGCGTGTTATTAATATTTTGAATTACAGTTTACCTCTTCAAATGTTAGTAATTTTTGTCTCGTCATTTTAATTCATTTTTATTAGCTTTATTTTTTATTGTAATTTTTCATGTAATATTTATTTCAGCTTTAACTACATTAGCAAAAAATTTTTTTTGTTTATTTACCAATCACATGTTTTAGACTATACAGCACATATAAAAAATTAAATACTACTAATATTTTATTAACATTTTGAATTTTACATTGTAATTTTACGTTTTGTCATTTTTTTTATTCTCTAATTGATTTCTTACATTTTTTTTTATAATTTTTTTTTATTATTTCAGCTTTAACTAAATTATCAAAACATAACTAAAAAAAAAGTTTTAGTTTTATTTAACAATAACAAAACTTGCTGAAATCCTTCTATTAAGTTAATGAAGTTTCTTAAGTTTATTATTTTGGGGTTATTTACTGAGAATCTTCCATGTTTCACCTGATTAGTTAAAAAGATCTTACTTAAACAATGATTTGTTAACTATTTCAGTCCCCATTAATTGCACAGAAAACAAGCAACCAAAATTGTATTCAAAATTACTTCTTTGTGATCCAAATGAACAAATGAATATTTAAAAAAAATAATAATAATTGCACAATTTTCAGGAAGTCTGCAAGATACGGCACCTCAATGCTCTGTAAACAACTCCAGTTTGGGGTTGATATGGTGCACCTTGGGTAATGGGTAAAAAAGATATCATGGCTCCACTTTAGCAGTGGGAGTTTAAGGACCTATCATAGCTTACATCTGTTTTAGACTTCACTAACTGCACACCAGCTAGCCATAATTCTGCTCACTCTGCGTGTTAATCTATTCATACTGCGCTTGGATCAGCCAAGGGGATCAGGAGAGAGCTGCTCATCTCATCTCACATTTCTGAACTCATCACCCCTTTCCTCTACTGCCCCCTCCAACATTTCACCCTGATGTGACGACAGACCTGGAAAGACCAAACCTTTGTTGTTAATTGCGCTTGCCTCATGTTTGGAATAGCATAAGCAGAACGGACAAGAAAATAGTGCCTATTTGGCTGAAATGCAGTGCATACTTATACAAACTACAAGAACTAATGGTCGCAAAGTTTTAGTCTTAATTTAAACTTAAAGTTCATCCTGTTCCTAACTGCAGTGGGAAAGTCGCCATGCAAGCTGCAGGCACATCACTGGAACCTAGTAATATCCACATGGGAGTCTGTAATTACCCACAGTGCAGCACTGGGATCAGTAAACTTTCTCTCTGTACTTCTGTTAAAGCATAAGTATTTCTGCTGCTCTCCAACCTAGGTTTCGATCCAAACCCATGTGACATTTTCTTTTTTCTGTGGAACAGGTTCTAGATTCTTTTTTCTAGTCGCTCTTTTCAGTGCAGCTACAATGGAATGGATTTAAGTAGTTAATGAAATATGCTTGTATTATAAGTGGAATTTTAGTATTATTTGTATAATAATATTGTATATATTAATATTTGGAATGAGCTTTTATTTTTACATTGGCTTTCAGGTTTTAGTAATTTTATGTGCTTTTATGATTTTTATAACTTTTTATTATTTCTATTTTATTTCAGATTTAGCTAATTTTAGTGCTTCAAATTAAGCTTATTTTATTTCAGTCAGTAGTCAAGGAAACATTTCTGTTCAAGTTTTTCCATCTAAAAGCTAATTTTTATTGCAGGTTTATTTTAATTGACTAAAAAAGTTTTTAATTATAACAACAACAACAACAACACTGGTTCCTGTGAGTATGAGTTATTCTTTTGAATAAAAAAAGTAAATAACTGCACCATAAAATTACATAAAAGTCATCCATATAACTTGAGCAACATAAACCAAGTCGTCTGAAAATATATGTCGTTATTTATCAAGAATCTTCCGCATTTTACCCCAGTTTCATTAAAAATGAATAAAAATTAAGCTGACTTAAAAAAATAATCATAATAATTAATTCAGTCCAAAGCTGTCTTCAGAATTACTACTTTTGTGTTCTAAATAAATAAACAAAAAAAATGAAAAACTGAATTAAGGATATTTTAGAAACTGAAGGAATAATTGCATAATTTTCTTATTTGGGTACAGTAAGGAAGTCTAGAATGGAAGAATTTAAGGAAGTCTGCAAGATATGGCACCTCAATACAACTCCAGTTTGGGGTTGACTGGATAAATAGTGTCCTTTAAAGGGATAGTTCACTTTCAGTTGCTGGTCCCCGTTTTTTCAATATTATGGAAGTCAGTGGGGAAGAGCAACTGAAGGTGAACTATCCCTTTAATGGGTAAGAAAGATATCATGGTTCCACTTTGGGTCCAAGAAGAGGGCACCGAGAGTTTAGGGGCCGACATGAAGTGAAATAAGGCAGGACTGATTAAGATAGGCTGCTGATAAGGGTCCAGCATGCACAATGGCTTCCATACTATTCGTGGAGCGAGCGACACATGGTCGCACGCAACCCTACACAAGCACACAGGAATGCTCTCTCACGGCAGACACGACCCTTTGAAATGCGATCCTCAGCCTTTCCAAGAGCAGCCTCTTGCCCTAATTAGATGATTATATCCAGAACAACATTATTTTAACTCAGGAGAGGAGAAGAGGTCTTTATTACTCAGTAAATTCCTCCTGACTTGCTATTTGTAACCGTGGCTAAGAGTTACCAACTTCAAGCTGTCAAATGAGTGCCAGATTGTGTCGAGTTTCGAAGCTTTAGAGGAGGGAATCATTTCTTTAGATTAGTTCCGCTCTCGGTTCCTCGCCACAGGCTCGCGCGCCCACATCCAATTCATCACGTCAGATCTCACTGGTCCAGCTGTGGTGAGACTGGGCTTTTTCTTTTTTTTTGTGCATTAAGGGCTGTGTCCACAAACTTTTCTACTTAGAAAACAAGCACTCAGCGCATAGCCCTGCATGCAATAAACACATTTTTGTGTCCAAGTTCAAGAGCCCCACTTGTTCAGACCGAGCACTCTGTGTCCTGGGATGTCCTGGGTAAAAAGTCACGAAGATAAACACTTGGATAATCAAATAATGGTGATCAAAGGCTGTTTGTAAAGGGCAGCTATTGCAGCACAGACTTTGATGTCTTTACTAGTTGACTAGCCTCTTAAGACACAGACATTATAAATAACAAACTGACTCACTCGTCGCATCTTAAGAAGGGAGTCTTCAGCCTAAACTCCCAAAATGTTGTCACTGTGTCCTGAAAGTTCTTTGTCTTCCCAACATCAGTGTTGGGGAGTAACTAGTTACATGTAACGGCGTTACGTAATTTAATTACAAAATAAATGTAACAGTAATCAGTTACAGTTACTAAGAAAAAATGAGTAATTAAATTACAGTTACTTATGAAAATTGTAACGATTACAAAGAGGATTACATTTGAATATTTACACATCCACATACAGCTTATTTCTTTCCCAAACTGCACTAAGACATATGGCCCATAATCTCCGAGACGCGGAAAACACATTCGTAGAATCCAGTCATAAAAATGGAATTCAGCCTATAACGCGGACGCTATATGCCACATTTTGGACGAATAAATCAAAAGTAGGTCAGTACACTTGAATCAAAACCCGATATGGACTGATGTCTGTGAATATTAAGCCGCAAAAAGACTGAAAATGAATCCTGCACGTTCTGCGTGTCTGTGGAAATCAGGCGCTGACTGGACATCGGGAGAACCGGGACTATTCCCGGTGGCCTGGCAGACGATTTGGCCTTCTACTTTAATATTGTTATTGTATAATTGCAGGCCGAATATACTAAAGCGATTATTTCCGAATCCGCCATTCGATAATTAAATTTCTAATAAATCATGAATTGGTTAGTCGTGACTGGCAATGGTTGGGCTCGCGCGCTCTCTGCGCCTCCGCCGAACGGTTTGGATCAGACTCCGAGTAATCAATGCGAGAGAGAGAGACCGGAGTGAACTGTGTAAGCGCACAGCTGGAGCAGAGAAGTGACACTTCTGTTCAGGGTTTCAGGTGCAGGTCAGTTTCATCTGTAAATATGCTAATGTAGTTTTGTCTTTGTTTACTTAGTCAAGCAGCAGCACATTGCTCGCAATCACTCAAAATACTGTATAAACGACGTCATTATTATCTTTTGTAATGCTACAGTAGTAAGTTAGCAGACAAATCATCATATTTTATCATAGGTTTAGGGGGAGCTAGTGGATACAAAAACACAACCCTTAGGAAAATTTATATAGCCTATGGTATGGCACTAACCGTGGTTTAATTATGGAATTTGTAGTAAAAATAAATACAAGTGGTAAATACATTTAATAAATACATTTGCCAAAAAAAACAAAATTGCACTTAAAAAACATGGTAAAAATCAAATAAAAATCTTCAGTATTAAAGTCATGAGAGAGATGGATGGATAATGGAAGTGAATGTGCAGTTTAGGAGAGAACTCTTAATGACGTTGCAAGTCCCCCAACCTAAGGATTCAAATCTTTTTCATGTCAGGTCCAAAAAAAAAATAGGGTTGTCCATGTTTCAGAATGGGTTGTGGGTGTATGAGTGTGAGATTTCCCAGCCTATTTTTTCCCCCAGTCCGCCCCTCATGGAAATTAATCTCTAGAACCGTCACTTCATGAGCATTTTTTACTTATTTTGAGAAACTATCATCATATTATATACAAAGAGACAGCAGTGTTTCAAAAAGACACCAATGTTTCAGGAGTTTAGTACACAAAATAGGACACATGCTTATTAGATAACCGTATTTGAGTTGATGTATATGCTTTTATTTTTTTATTAACTATTTTTCCCCAAACCATTGTTAGATGCAGTTAGATGCCTGTAGTTATGCAAAGATTTGGTTTCAAAAACAGTATCTATAAACTATTTCTTTTTATTTTAAATCTGCTTTGAACTTCAGATCAATCTCTAAGTAAAGTCTGATTGTGTGGTGGATGTGTTCAAATGTGATCATCTTAATTTAAGTGATGAAGGATGGTGAAAGTCTGACAGTATTGAGCACTACTGTAAGGTTAAACCTGCATGGTGTAAAATGGTTGAAGATGATTTACAGTTGCAAATTAACATTCATTAGAAATTTATAAAAGTAATCAAAATGTACTCAAAAGTAATTAGTTACATTACTTTATTAAAGTAATTAAAAAAGTTACACTACTATTACATTTTAAATAGGGTAACTTGTAATCTGTAACCTATTACATTTCCAAAGTAACCTTCCCAACACTGCCCAACATGAGAAGGCTTGTTAGTGGTGGAGAGGAAACGTTGCATTGCATCTCCTCTTGGCAGAAGCAATGGTAATTTAGAGGCTGAATTGAGCTGAGGAACAAAGGAGGGTTCAGCTCTGGGCGGAGAGGAGTCTCTAGCGTGTCATTTCAGCGGTTGTCCATATATCTAAAAAAAAAATGAAAAACAGAACGTGCCTTTCAAATATTTCCCTAAACTCTGTTTGCCCCATAATCATGTAGAAAATGACAGTGTGTTTGCATTGTCCAAGCGGCAGAGGCCTTTTCTAAACACACACTAAAACTGCAAGGACAATGATGGACCTGTGGAAATTATAGGGGTTCTGCATTAAGTTTGCTTACATCCACACACACTTTACATAAAGGGCAAACATACTGCAGAAAACATAATGTAGACTTCTCGTCTTCTGCTGACAGCAGGGCTGGGGACTAACTAAAACTGGTGACATTACTAACTACTTTGGAGCTTTTTAAGTGTGATTCATTCTAGTGAACTGGTTCATTCAGATGACATTCAATGTGTCTGGGACGTTTCAGCTTGAATTACCCCACATATCATTTATTATATCATTTTTAAAATGGCTACTTTGAGTGGAAGCAGAAACATAGTGTTTTTAAGCATGTCAGAAAGGCAGCACTGTGGGTGTAAATTTGCAGATTAAGGGGCGGTAATATTGTAATAAGATCCCCTTTCTACCTTACCAAAAACATTTCCTGGGTTAATCTTTTCACGTTTCTTGGGTTGGCCGATGCACCGGGGACCCGATTATAGCACTTACACATGGAAAAAGTCAGATTTTCATGATATGTCACATTTAAATGATTAAATTGAAGTACTGTGTACACCATCGTTCAGTAATTTGGCATCTGAAAGATTTTTAAAGTGTTTTTACACTCGCAATTTATTTGATCAAAAAGTACTATTGTGAAATATTGTTTAAAATGTAATGCTGCTTAATATTTTTTGGATGAAACTGATTTTTTTAGAACATTCAAAAGAACTGCATTTGTTTGAAACATATGTCTTTTGTTACTTTATAAACGCCTTTACGACCACTTTTGAACAATTGAATGCATCCTGGCTAAATAACATGCAGCATTAATTTATTTATTTTAATTCTTACTGACCCCATACTTTTGAACTGTAATGTATGTAGCTTTGAAAAGTCAGATTCATTCTAGTGAATTGATTTATTCATATATTTCATGTAAATGAACAGATTTTGAAATTTATTTGGTGGTTCAAATCCCTGCACTGAAGCATTATAAATCTATATAACACAGTCATTTAAATTAGGGTGATTTTGTTGTATTTAGTATAAATTTACCAATTTATGCTTGCTAATGTTCCCCTAATTAAAATGTATTTAAATCTCACTATTTTGTGCCAGCAAAAGCATGGCTCTGATTAATTATATCAATGGAAAGTGATGTTTTTATTAGCTATACTTTTAATTCTAAATTAATAAAATAAATATAACAAATGTAAAAAAAAAAAAAAAAAAAACTTTGCTGGCCAGTACACCCCAAGACAATTATAAATAACTATAGCTCTCTAGCAACAAAATATAAGCCATAGGTACTTCCTGTTGATGTCACTGCAGAGGGGGAGAGATCCAATGAAGATTGAAGGTGACAGGAAATGCTAAAATGTGGTCGGGGTCATGCATGAGAAGGGTTGCAAGAGCATGTGATGACTTTTTCCTGAAAACATACTCTCTATGCCTCCATGTCACTCCTTCCTGTTTCCGTGCCATGAGGGTTAACAATGTTTTGTCATTAAGATTCTGTGTCTGTTTTCTTAACCTGAGTACTAAACACATAGTCAAGAATGTTTTGATATCTCTGTTAGGTCTGCACAGGATTTAAAGGGACCTGTCTGAGCAAGAAAAATAAAACACTTTACAGTAAGACGGAAACGGAAACTGGCTTCTCTACAAATGTGTCTTTAAATTTGATGGTGGGAGACCAAATTAAAGAACGAATAAGAAAATTTTTTAACCTTTTGAAAGAAAGAAAGAAAGAAAGAAAGAAAGAAAGAAAGAAAGAAAGAAAGAAAGAAAGAAAGAAAGAAAGAAAGAACATACTGAGCAAAGCAAAAGTTTTCTTACAGATGCTTGGCTTTGTGCCTGTTAGAAAGCAGGTCATGGAAAATGCTCTCAGAATGGGCCAAACAGCAGTTTATGAGTATTTCTGTGGCGTGAGTCCATACCACTGGGCACAAGAAAACCTGCATACTCCTTTCAAAATAAACAGGGAATTTTCAGAAAGTAGTGACTATCAAAAGAAGTCAAATAATACATTTGAATCTCAGTATCTATACTTTTCAAGAGTTCAAAGAATGGTAGGACATTGCATGGTTTCTTGGTTCTTCACAAATCATGAAATCATTGCATTTGAACCTTGTATCTTACATATTGTAATCTTACATTTTAATTGTATTTGTAAATGTAATATTTATAGATAGATAGATGTTTTTTTTTACCCATATTCTCAAAATAACCCAGCATGTGTTCTGTCCAATAATTACACGTTGCTGGGTTGCCAAATAACCCAAGTTGGGTTATTTAACCAGCATTTTTTAAAGTGTATAAATATTTAATATATACAGTAAAACATTAAAAATATATCTCAGATTCATAAATATTATAAAAAAAATTTTATGTAATACTTTTATAATGATCGATTTATTATCAATAAGAGACTGAAGTCCAGCTGCTAAATACAATGGTCAAATCCAGTGTTTAAGTCTAGCACAATTTAGCAAAATTACTCAAATGACTCATAGCATCTAATTGTTGCTGATAAACACACTGTCACTGTTTCACTCTGGGTCACATTAAAAATAAATTAGTAACATAAATAAGTACTCTGCATATCGTATTCAACAGTTCTCCATAATTCAGGAAATCATAATAGCAAATGTGGTGAGAGCTTATGGTGAGGGTCAGTATGATTCAATGTCATCTGAAGTCACAGGCCAACCAGGTCCAGCAGGTGAACAAACATTGGCCTCTGAAGTTGTCCCAACACTCTGGGAAGTTACGGCTGTCATCGCTAAACTCCAGTCTGGATCTGGCAGTATATGCAGACTTCAACTCTCTCAGGTGGAAAATCTGAAGCGTTCCTCTCATTTAATTATTCTTTCCTCATCACATTCTGCTTTTGTACACAACAAATACCATGAAGAGAAAAACAAAAAGGACCAAAAATGATGGCAATTCAATCGTTTCACTGTAAAGACCCAAACCAATCATCTAGCGATAAGAAAACGTTTAGGGTAGTTTATTTTCCATGCATTGGCTGATTCTCATCTGAAGTATGTCGATGCAAACAAAACACAAGTCTCAAACAACCTTGGCAAGAATGAGTAGCACATTGCTTCATTTCTCCAATGCAACTGAATCCTATTAAGATCTGGGTTGCATTTCATCTGAAATGCAGCAAGCAGTGTTAGAAACCCAAGAAAAACACCACCAGGAACAAAAAAAATAAATGGCTGTAAACAGTGTATTAAGGGGATGTGATCGTGCTCTTGTTTATTTGTACTTGCTGGCTGGGTTCACTGCTGCAGAGTCGACTGGCAGAGGAAAACAGGGTCTGAGGGACCAAGCTGTAATGGGGACATCAGGAAGGAGAGATATCTCCCAAAGGCCATCTGGACCTTCCCTAAAGACAGTGACTGAGCCCTGGCTGACCTAACATTCAGGCCACCCTCGACCCTTCAAAGCCACCAGACAGACCACCTAGACTTCAGTTCCTCCCTTTGCTAGTTTCTATCTCTTTCACTTGCAGTAAGACACACAGCCATAAATAAAGCTTCTGCTCTAGTCTCTCTGTCTTGACTTTCATTCCCTTTCTCTCCATCCATAACAAAATCTTGTGGTCACCATGAGGGAAAACCTAATGGACTTAATGACCATCCATAGTTCACTGGAGTCACTTGGACCAACATAAATGCTGGATGTGGACTAGATCCAAACAGATCAGTGACTTAAATGTGTAGAGTTTGCAATATAAAATCATTTTCAAAACAGGTTTCCCAAACACTACCACCATCTGCCGTTGGTTCAAATAAATAAATTGTCAATTTCCCCAAACTCTGACAAAGTCATTCTGAGTCAGGAGTCGGGCGGGATGCAGCAATATTTGGAGCCAATTTTTTTATGAAAACAACAAACAACACCTATAAATGTCTAACTTACAGTCATCTCTGCACATTAAACAGGACTTGGAGATGCTATTTTAACAACTTCACCCATAAGATTTTGCAACTTTTAAGGCAGTAAGTTCTTGAAACATCCTTTCTTCATCACTCCCATATCTCCAATAATTCCCTCTAAAATCTATTCAACTCCTTTCATCGCACTCACCCACAATGCACCTGGAGTGGGGCCAGGTCTCATTATTAAGTTAATTGTAGGTGGTGCAGGTGGCAGTGTAAGAGTTAATGAGCAGAAGGGAGGCAGACTGTTTTGGCCCAGCCATTAGAAAAATTACTTGAGTGGAAAATGAACACAGTACTCAATGAGCGCAGAAAGAGTTTCTGATTAGACTAAACCCTAGTCTGTATTTTTAGGACTATCTAGAAGTAGTAAGCATTCATTTTAGAGTACAACAATGCTGAATTATTTTTACTACAAGATCATAAGAATTACAAACAGCAAAAATACAATTTCTTAATTATTGGATGAACTTTCGACATAGCTCATCCAAAAAAGAAAATTGTGATTATTTACTCACCCTTGTTCTGCAGAACATGAAAGAAAATATTTTGTTGAATGTTGTAGAATGAGACCCAATTAACACCTTTTTTGAACCTTAAGCTTTATTATGCTAGACTGAACCAAAGTCAAAAATATTTTTTCATTGCACTGTAGTTAACAATATAGTAGGTCAGCCTGCATTAACACTATATACGTACCATATATCAATACTTACAATAGTTAAATTGGACTCAAAAATAGTTACTGTAAATTGGACTCAAAATTTTCCAAAATACACCAGGAGTAATATGGTTGACATTCTATCATGCTATAAAAATGCTAACAATAAACACAGAAAACAGCCAAATCCATGCTCTACTATGAAAATGTAGCAAGCTTAATTGTACCACTATATACAATAATAAAGAAACCTTTTATACTGGGGCAAATGACCTCAAGTTAAATGAATCTGAGTGAATCTAATAAGCCTTCTCAATATTTTCAGTAAAAAAAGAAATGAAAATCGAATTTGTCCATAATTGTAATATTTGCAAACTGGCAGAACTGTGTAGGGAATGTTGCCAGTGGAAAATATTCTTAAACACGATATCAAAAATAAAACAGAAAATCTAGACAAAATAAACATTTCACTAATTTTGAGTGGTCTTCAGGCATTGTTTTCATTTAAGTGATTAACAGAGAAGGTAACACAGGAATAATATTTTTGTTTAAAGGAGGATTACTTCAGAATATAAACGGAATGGTTTTAACAGCACTAAGACTGAACTTCTGGAAAAGACTTGTGTGAGAATCACTGGTTGCGTGACATGCGTGATTGTGTGTACAGAACAGCCTGTTTTTGTTATCGAGTGACTGGCGGACGTTATGTTGAGAGTAGGACTAGAGACCCAGGCGGTGTTGATATCCTGTGCATGAATACTTATGACCATCCACGAAAAATAAATGCCACACACTGGCAGATCCCATTAAAATTCAAAGAGTTTTCAGAACAGTACATTGATATATATCTCTAACAAAACATGGATGGTACACAAGCTGCAGGAAAACACATTATGATCACATTAAGAGAAAGCTAGAAAAGGTCACAAAAGGGGTCTGTTATGGAGGGGAAAGTATCAAAACAACATGTTTTTGAAGTAGCTTTTTCATGCAAACAGCAGAAGGGACACCGAGGACTGTACTGCGAGAGACTTGAAGGCGCTAGAGTGTTTGAATGACTTTGAGTGGGGTTTCTTCATGCAGCCTCTGTTAAATTATCAAAACACAACCACACCAGTATTCATTTGCAGTTTATCCCCCCAAAAGCAGCTTATCTTGACCACACAGTGACAATGTTCTTCCTGGGAGATGCCCAGGAGATAGCTTTGAAACTCTGCTCCGCAGCTTAAGGGCATAAATAAGCATGCAGCACGTCGGCTCCTCGCTGATATTAAACTAGTCAGGGAGATCAACTGAGTGTTTTAGCCTGGCTGATGCCCCGAGGGTCAAGATGACTGGATATGAAACAGCAGAACAAGGAAAAAGATGAGAACAGCAGTGTGAACCTTTCAACAGAACAGGATCTCAATAGGCACTATTTAAAAAAACTAGTGAGTTACACAAGCAGCTACCTTCTATGGCAGCATGCTAACTTAATTACAATTGATTTGGAACTATCTACAGTGTATGTG
This sequence comes from Carassius carassius, assembly GCF_963082965.1. Taxonomy (NCBI): domain Eukaryota; kingdom Metazoa; phylum Chordata; class Actinopteri; order Cypriniformes; family Cyprinidae; genus Carassius; species Carassius carassius. The sequence continues at coordinate 22,267,524 of NC_081777.1, forward strand.
GGTAAAAAAACACAAAGAAAGAAAATAGAACATTTTAGGGCTATGAAACATGTTTTAGCAGCATGAAAAAACTATGTGAAAAACATTTATACTAAAATTCTAAATGTTGAAATTAGGTAAGATTTTAAAATGTTTTTTAAATTAATCATCTTATGCTTACCAAGGCTGCATTCATTTGATCAAAAATACAGTACAACAGTAACACTTTGGTTTAAAATAACCACTGTATTTTAATGCATTTTAAAATTTAATGTGTTTCTATAAAGGCAAAGCTGAATTAAAACTGAATGTTGAAAGTTTTTTTTTATTCTCTGACGAATAGCTTTTACTTTAAATAGAAATCTTTTATAAATGGCTTTACTATCACTTTTGATCAGTTTAAGGTGTCCTTGTTAAATAAAAGTAATTTAAAAAGCACTAACCTTGAACTTTTGAATGGTAATGTATGAAAACACTGTCTATGGAGCCAGTTCACTACATTTCAGAAAAGAACGTCTGTAAATATGGTTAGTTTTGTGCTCACATTTTTCTCTCTTGGCTCAAAGGATACAGTAATTGAGCTGTAATTGAGTGTCTAAGCCTCACCTCCCTTTTCCTCTCATTATTTCCCCTGCTTAGGCTCCTTGGCCTGAGCTCAGGCACTGCATACAACCACACAGGTTCAAAGAGCGGCCAGTGACACAACAGCACAGAATGAAAGAGAATGAGAATGAGAGCAAAATAGGTATGGAGGAAATACAGTTTTCACTTCTCTCTCTTGCCACCCTGAATCCTGCAAAAACATTTTCTCTTCCAGTCAGCTGAAGGTTATTAGCAAAAGGACTCTTGACACAATAACGAAGCTTTTAGGAAACAGTGCTCGGAGTTATTTTTGACAGACTAGCATAACAATGAGCTCAATGTTCTTAACACATAAGCTTGTTTTCAAAGTATGCTAATCAGCTTCTGCACAATAATATCTAATATGTGGATTCAGTAAGTGTTGTTCTTCATATAATTTGTTACTTTTTGCATTGTATTATTGTATGGGGGTACATACAAACTACACCTGGGGGCTTGAGGCTGAACTACAGAAAGCAATGCCAAAAAAGTGAATCAAATTGTACAATAATTTGTACAGTGCACTAACTTTCAGAGCATCAGCAGTTTGTTTCCCTCATTGATGTATGAAACCGCCTGAAGCTTGCCAAGAACTCCTACAAATTGAGGTCTGAACTATCTTGTCTTGAACAGAAAGCTGACCATGACAAAGTACACTTTATCTATCTATCATACACAACAGAAGAAATTGATGGCTCTGAGGCAGCAAAAAAAAAAAAAAACACAGCAAACCATTCACTCATTTACACTTGCTCTCAATGCATTGGTGCCGTAAAGTTGCCAAAAACAGCAATTCACAAGTTCACTTGTTCATATTATCCAGTTTGAGACTCAACTCCAGCTTTAAAAAGTATTTGGCACCAATTTAGAATGAAAGAGTAGATTGGATAGTTACACTTAAGGGATCTTATGTGAATGTGTGAACCAATGAACACAGCAAAACACTGTTTCTCATGTGAAGAGTGTTTATAAGCCATAAGCCAGGTCCATCAGCAAAAAACTGCCTGTTTAATGAGTCAGAACAAAGGTGAAAAATGTTGTGAAAAACCATTTACCCAAACACTTAATCTATCATTGTTAAACACATTTAGGGTGCTCTGTATAGATCAAAAGTGACAGTAAGACCTTTACAATGTTACAAAAGTCACCTTTTAAATAAATGCTGTTCTTTTAAACTTTCTATTCATCAAATATCTTGATTATGATGGTGTTTTAGGTATTTAGCAGCACAATCGTTTTTAACATCGATAATAATAAAAAAGTTTCTTGAGCATCAAATCAGCATATCGGAATGATTTCTGAAGAAACGTGATGCTGAAGACAGAGTAATGTCTGCTGAAAATTCACCTTCACCATCAAGGAATAAATTACATTTTAAAATCTATTCAAAAGGTATTTTAAATTGCAATATTATTATTCTATTTTCACCAGTAATTGCAGCCTTATCTGAATAACATTAAAATAATCTTACTGACCCCACACTTTTAAACAGTGTTGCATTAGACAATTTACAATACAGAACTATACAACATCATAATAAAACTAACCTTATCATAACCTCCATGCTTCATTCACAACAGAGGATGCTCAGCATGACAGAGGCTTCTATAAATAGCATTTCATTGAACAAAGTTGTGAATGGGAGGTACTGAATGCCTGCTACAGATAGAAAGGTTAAAAGTTAACAGTTAGCAAATATTTGTATTGCATATTAATTAAACACAGACTAAAAGCGATGAAAAAAACTCTTGAATACAAAAAATCTTTTGATCCAAACCACAGTTTGATTAGAAGTAGACACATAAAGTTTCTGAAAGGGTATATAGCGCTTCCCTGTAAAAAGGAGCAAATCATTGTTTTGTAGTTGGATGAAAACAATGGCTAAGCTGTAGATCATGCCTGGTGTTGGGCAGAGGCCCAGACTGTCAAGGACGCAGTGAGCGGACTTGATTCATTGATCATTAATTCAGTTTACTAACACTGATTTACAAGCAAGCAGCGCCATGGGCCCATTCTGGCATAGATTAAAAGGTCTGGCATCAAAATCATGCTTTTACCAGAGCAAGAAGAAAAAAACATTCAAATACATAAAAGGAATTATTCAGATGCATGCAGTTGTTTCAACTCAAAACCATAAAAAAAACTATTTGACAGTCTGTCTTCCCTCCTTGCAACAGACAAACTGATCTACAGTAGCTCTTCTCCGCAAACTTAACATCATCCATCATCCATTTTGCACAACAGAAATTCAAGTACTTATAAAAAATACAAATACAAAAAAATATGTGAGAACAGCCATATTATCAAAGTAAAGCATAAACATGATCTCTTGTTTTGGATTCTGCATTCCTGGAACGTAGCAGGCCCGAAGGCCAAAGTTGTTGCCAGGCAACCACACTGGATTTGTAAGCTTAAGAAATAAAAATAGACTCTGAACATATGTTCTGTTGGGCTGACTGATATTCTTAAAGTATAATGTTACATTAGCGCTAATGATTAAGATTGATCATAGCTCAGTTGTTATTATTAATATTTAAGTACCATTTTATTAAAATGTAATTAAATCACTGTTCCGTAAAAGTTATAAATGTTCAACAAAATAATAATATTAATTAATATAAATAATTATAAAATTATATTTGTGTAATTATGAATGAATGAATACCTAAATAAACAAACAAACAAGTAAATACATTTAATTACTGGAATATTTACAATGAACAAAGAAGCACTTACTTTCTGTCTCTGTCATCTTCATGTACAGTATTTATGCAAAACACTCTTTGTCTTCCTAATATATCATGAGCCTTCATTCATTCTATAGATTCTCACATTGGATTTTTAAAAGTAGGTGAAAACTTGGATGGTATATTTCAAATTTCTCTTTATGAAAAAACTTTCTCCAAGTATTAACTATCAAAAAAGTAAAAGTCGGGACATTAAGAGGTACAGAGAGCACTGTCAAAAATCTAATTAACAGAAATGTTGGAAGGATAAAAATATTTAAGTTGAGAAGGATTAGTTGAGAAGACATATTTTAATACGTCTACACAAATATATTTAAAAAACATTGAATGAAGGGTTATTTTCAAATCCAGTTAACATTTAGCTATGCTAATGTTGATTAAACTAATAAAAACAAGAAAGCCAACACTGAAGTCATTCTGCACATGCATAAGCCTACATGACTTTAAGTTGCACTTAATAAATTGAGTGGATATTTAGTGTTTTATAAGGCGTATATGTCCAACGAAAAATTAATATTTATGTTAAGTGTATGTCAAGTTAATGCATCAGGTAAGTGGGACTGAACAAATACAGTATTTGTAACATTACTCTATATTAAAAAAAGTTTAAACAAATTGTTTAACACATATATATTTATACACAAATGTACAACATATATAAAAACATCAAATAAGCCTTGTATAAATATGTCTGAGAATAATGTGCTGTAAGTGAAGGAAATGTGATCTTTCTTCTCATTTAATACATAAAACACAATATCAAAAGCTGTGCTACTAAAATGAATTTTAGGTTTAATTTTGGTATGTTGTATGATATTTTTATGTTTCCATGAAGTGAAAAGATGGCATGAAGAGATTGCGCAGTCTCTCTTTTATAAGCCATTGATGCTTAATACAATGAAATGTGTAATGTAAGCCACAGTAATGCACTTATATGAAGTTAGCGTGGGTGTGTTGAATGGGTTTTGCGTAATTTTTGCTAATATTTTACTATTGTCCCGTGAAGTTAAAAGATGGCATTAAACGTGACTAAAAACAAGCAACGCTGAAATATTTGACAACATGCTTTTTTTATTTTAATTTTTTTTTCAAACGAGCAAACATGAATGGAAACGGAAGAGTTCACAAAAATGGAAATTTGTTGTTATTTTACTGACCCTCAGGCCATTTAAGATGTCAGTGACTTTTTCCTTTAGTAGAACAATAAAGGAGATTTTTATCTGAAACAGTGATCCTTGGCAATTCATACACTGCACATCTGTGGCTGCCGGTTTTTGATTGTTTAGCTTCATAATACCTCAATGTATCCTCAGGAACCTTTGGTAATTTGGACTTGTCTGTATATGTTTATTTGAATGAAAGTGAAAGTGAAGTGACATTCAGCCAAGTATGGTGACCCATACTCAGAATTCGTGCTCTGCATTTAACCCATCCGAAGTGCACACACACAGAGCAGTGAACACACACACACACTGTGAACACACACCCAGAGCAGTGGGCAGCCATTTATGCTGCGGCGCCCGGGGAGCAGTTGGAGGTTCGATGCCTTGCTCAAGGGCACCTAAGTCGTGGTATTGCAGGTGGAGAGAGAACTGTACATACACTCCCCCCACCCACAATTCCTGCCGGCCCGGGACTCGAACTCACAACCTTTCGATTGGGAGTCCTACTCTCTAACCATTAGGCCACGACTTCCCCTTCAGAATCTCAAAAGCCAGCAGCCAGATACGTGCAGTTTATGAATAGCCAAAGACAATGGTTTCACATTAAAATCTCTTTTACTGTTCAATTGAAGAAAAAAGTCAACTACATTTTGGATGGCCTCAGGGTGAGTCAATTAACAGCAAATTTAAAATTTTGGGTGAACTATCCCTTTAAGCCTACATGATTAGTCTGTGTGAAAAGTTTTATAAATGCAGATTGCTATTAAATAAAGGCTATAATGTGTTGTAATATGTGTGTTTTTAGTGAGTGATAGACACCAGTTAATAGTTTTCTTAAACTTTGTATAAAATATAATTACTAGTTCCACAGCAATTTCATATGATGCCCAAATAATAAATCTTAGTTTAGGTAACATATGAAACACATGGAGTAAATGGTTAAATTATAATAGAACTAATTTGCAGTAATTTTTTAAATGTTTGACTAATTAAAATTTTTTAGTTTTAGACATTTTAGACTATAAAACTATTTCAGTAAAGGTTGAGTCAACTTAAAAAAAATCATGCAACACTTTGAAGACAGAAATTGACTAAACTTAAAATTTCTGTGGAACTAGTTACTAAATAATAATTAGTTCAAGGCTCTTTCAGCAGGCCATGGGAAAAACAATGAGGTGCTTCAACAAGCCTGAAGGCCATGATACCTGATCATCAAACCACTGCCAATTAAAGCATTAGGAGAAGTCATTTATTTTGCCTATGTTAAAAAGAGGTGCTAAACTCTGTGAACCATTCCGTCATACACTGCTGAAATTTCATCCAGAGTGTGGCCCCATGGAGCAAGAGACAGTGGGACAGTTTGAAGAAAAGACTGAGGGAGAGAGAAAGAGAGAGAGAATGCGAGACCCCAGAGACATAGACCCCCGGTGCAGTCTCTGCCAGTCCTATGGAAATCCAAAAAATACCAGGCAATTTTTTCCCTCTACCACTTCCTCTACTTGCACTGCCTATTTGCTTTCACCTTCCACTATTCTAACCCAATAGGCAATAGACATGTATGTGTGTGAGTATGTGTTTATATAATACTGTTATTTTTCAGACTGCAACAGCAGGTACCTGTGGTTGTCATTTACTGTTTTTACAGCAGTGAGTGGATCCAAATTAAGCTGCAAAATGGACCATATTCATGCCACATGTCACAAATATAGAAATGTGACACTAAGTCAAAGGTATCATCTCTAAATGTTGGTGAGACAATTTGGGGGAGAATTGAGACACAAAGAAAGTGTACAAATGGGTTTCTCTACATCTCTGTCATCCCTAGCTATTGTTATCCCAAAAAGAACAAACCTAACGAGGCTACTTACAAAGAAGTGAGGAAAACTGTACAGACTAAGCAGTAATTCATTCTCTGTATGGGGATGGTGGTTAAAGGCCAAGTGAAATCATATAATACCCCTTTACCAACACAGGTGCAGGATTTGCTGTATAGTTCTCTAAAAGAGGCAATTTTACTAAACCCACACTCATGTCTGACAAAGAGTCTCCATGTCCCTTTCCAAACTACTATAGATTGGACAAATGAATCCACATTCTAAGTGAAAAGATGAGGACCCCTATTCAACAGGTCACTGACCATCTTTATTTCAGGTTACTGTAACTGAGACTCTTTAACTCTGATCGTATTTACTTTTTTACTGCGACATATCAGAGTTATTCAGCTTCATCAGAGAAGAGACATTGGATTGTTCAATGGAAGAGAATTTAATGTTTTTGATTATAGTTTATGATAGTAATGATGCACACGAATAAATAATTTATAATAAACTTCAATTTAACTTAAGAAAGTTATTATGTGACAAATAGATAATTATTTTGTGGAAAAGGCTGAAACAAATGTGACATAGTTTAAAATAGATTTTTTGACACTAGTAAAGCATAAAAGAAATGTACATGTCACAGGATGTCACATGGCTACATTAATAATCAGCATTTGTAACTGATATTCCCATTTTGAAAGCAATTTTACAACAGGTTACAAATGAACTACAACTGAATGATCAAATAACAGATGCAAATCTGGTTTGTTTTCCATTTCCAAGTATTTTTATTATAAAACTCTACATTAAAGTTTAAGGAGTATAGTTAGGGTAGGGTAGGGTTGCTTTATAACTCTTGCTCCAAGCTTTGGTTTGGATCGGATTCAAAAATTGTATAATAACCACAGGTCTGCATTTGATTACATTTATTGTATATTTCACTAATTGCTATTATTTCATTTATTGAATGTTTCACTAATTACTATTATTTCATATTTCAGGAGATTCAAAAGCAATTTAGCCTAAAAAAAAAAAAAAACTATGCTGCTTGAAAAGACTGCCTCAGTCACATCAACAGTAACTTTCAGTAGTAGGCAATAACCTGAATCACCTGTAACCATAGAGACCTACCATAAGTAGTAAAGATAGCGTCCATAACTAATGTATCTCAGCTGACAAAGGTATATTAGGGGAAGTCGTGGCCTAATGGTTAGAGAGTCGGACTTGCAATCGAAGGGTTGCGAGTTTGAGTCTTGGGCCGGCAGGAATTGTAGGTGGGGTGAGTGAATATACAGCGCTCTCTCCACCCTCAATACCGCGACTGAGGTGCCCTTGAGCAAGGCACCGAACCCCCAACTGCTCCCTGGGTGCTGCAGTATAAATGGCTGCCCACTGCTCCGGGTGTGTGTTCATGGTGTGTGTGTTCACTGCTGTGTGTGTCCACTTTGGATGGGTTAAAAGCAGAGCACAAATTCCTAGTATGGGTCTCCATACTTGGCTGTATGTCATGTCACTTTTGTCTTTATAGGCCCAGAGACTTAATCGAGACACGAGTAAACCTTAATTAACAGAAAACAGCTTTTAGTTAGTTTTTTTTTTTTTCTGTAGAATAGCCTACAGTATAGTTGGTCCATGCAGAAGAAGCAATGTGATTAGCTCCGGAGGAAGACTGGTTCTGAAATCATAAGATGCCACACTTGCGTTACTCATATTTCTATATCCGTAAATACGAAGTTCCACATGAAGATTCAAAAAAACATGGGGCGCTCGGAATTCTAACGCATTTATATGGCAAGCCCAAATGTTCAGTAATTACGCTATAGATTAATCGCGTTTACAACCAAATGCCGTCAAATATGGAGTTTTAAGCAGATATGCGCAGCAAAATATGACGTTGTGATTACAAACGCCGTAAAAAAAACATGCGTGAAAATGCGTCAATGACACCGTATCTGACCGCGTTTTAGTGTGCATGAAAAGAGCAGCATAAAAAACGCTATTTTGGTTGCACAGAGTGCGTGTTATTTACGGTGTTTTGCTTATAGTATGGGCCACGCTAGCACACTTATTTCCACAGCCCAGTAAGTTTGAACGGTTTTCACCCGATCAATGGTAAACCAAGTCAGACCAGACCATTAAAGCACAAAACTAATTTGCTTGAGTTATTCGGCATTAAAGGCGCAATATGTAATTTTTCTGCTTTAAAAATAGCAGATATCACTATATCTATGTTATATATATTTTTTAGTTGTGTACTTACATTATCCCGAAAGTTTCCACGAACTTTCAAATCCAGAGAAAATTATAGTTTAATTAGAAGACATGGCACGTTTCTTTATTTCCGTTTTGTCGCCCGTCTATGGCGTCATATAAACTTTGACCCCTCTAGTTTATCTAACTTCCTGCGGAACCGCCAAATACAAAGGTGAACAGAAGCAAAGACGAGACGAAGAAGAAAAAGTAGTAGCTAGTCTTGATCGAGACTATTATATTTTATATTTATATTGTTTATATTCGTATTTATACTTCAATCAATAACTTAGTTATGGATCATGATTATGCTTTGCCTGCACGTTCTGTGAAGCGCAAACGTACGGGTGAAATAAATGACCTGAGAAGGTTTTGGGACAAGAGAACAAACAAGACACGGGTAAATATTGGAGTTGCATTTCCAAGATAGAGAAAGCTTTGGACAAGCTGAAACTACAGAGAGATGTTTGCATTCTAATAAACAGGTATGCATCCATTCAGCTAACTGTATCTATCCGTATATTTTGTGAAACGATGATGTCTTGTGTAAAACGCAGACGGACTAGCTCTCATGTAGAGTATAATGTAAATCTACATGTGTTCTATATCTAGCTGGATAAAGTAGCTTTTTTTAACATATATTGTGTTTTATACATATATTACTACTAGCTAGATGGAATATTGATTTGATAGGGGTCTGATAATTCATATATCTCTCCGTTCGAAAAGACGTGATTGTCAAAATACTAGGCTGCTGCTGCTGTAGGTGAAGGGAGACCGCTGACAGACCAGGCTCTTGTCTTTATGACAACAATATCTATACTTCATGTTGAACATAAATATAAAGCCTACTGATAAAGGACACCGTCAACAGTATTAACGGCAAAATAGACGATGTTTGACAGGTGCAATATTTGATAATTATTTATTTATTTTTTAAATTACATTTATATCTGAATTTATGTCAACCTATAGACTTCAAACATCAAAATGTCATGAATTAATATGTATTTGTGTACAAAATTACATATAAACATATTTTCCTATTATATTTTGCCTGGAAACGCTTCCAACACGCGTGCGTGTCGCGTGAAAAATAGGCGTCGGTTCTATTTCTAGCAAGCACGCGTTTTCCGCGCGCCTTGAGCCGTGCCTGAGACGCGCGGCTCACACAGGCAGTCTGCAAGCTCTAACCTATTAACATGGGAGCCGAATTAAAAACTGACACGCCACGCAGCTGAGACGCTTGCGCCACGCATCCAGTGTGTCGCCGGCCTCAGTTAAAATGAGTGAGGAATGTGGGGAGCGACAGAGCGCGTGTTCCAATGAACAACAACTCCCATGAGCCTACGCTCTTTCCCGACGTCATCAAAGTACGTCTTATGTTATTATTTTGATTGATGACCCCTGGTGGCCAAAAATTCCATACTGTGCGTTTAAATAGTGGTGGAAAGAGTATTTAGAAATTGTACTTTAAAAAAGTATTGCTAGCCTACTTAAGGAATAATTTACTTACAAGTAAAAGTAGCCTACTGAAAAATAATATAACTCAAGTAAGAGTGAGTAGCTTGCTGAAAAACTACTCAAGTTACTGTGTTACAAAGTACTTTACTATTATTCTTCTATTTTTACCCAAAATGATGCTATTGATGCTATGTGAGCATTATGGAACATTAAACACTCTAATGTGCTATAATGCCTGTTTCACAAGTGAGACTCAGAATTATTAAACTTATCTTATTCCAGAAAATCCCTTAGTATATATGGACAAAATGCGTCAGATATCATGCCGTGCAGATAGAGATGTTTTTGTAAACATATCTTACATTTTTAAACGAAAACATTGTCTTTTTTCACCATTTTTCACTGTGGGAACATTTAAAGGTGCACTGTGTAATTTTTAGCGGCATCTAGCAGTGAGGTTGCGAATTGCAACCAACGGCTCAGTCCCCCGCTCACCCCTCCCTTTATAGAAGCCACAGTGGCCAACACAGTTAAAGATGTCATCGCATCGGTACAGACAGCAGCAAGCAATGACATGTCTTTACAAAGGTAAATCAAGGAATTATATTTACTTAATTATTCAATAAATCAATGTTATTGTGAATGTTAATGTACGTATTACGTATGCGTAAAAAACTTAGAAGAAGTATATGGAAGGAAGGAAGGAAGGGTTGGAACTAGACGGTCTTTTGACCGTGAAAATTTCTTGTATTTTGAAACTGGAATAAGTGTAGACTTTATTTTTAAATTTATTTTGTAATGTAACAAGACAAAGAAAAAGTAAACATTTTCAAGCAAAGTTTTTGATTCACGCATTAAATCCTTTGTGCCACCCCTTAATGGAAATGGTGAAGAATAAGCCTTGGATCGCCATTACAATTATATTGTATTTATAAAAAGATAATTGTAAATATTACACATTGCACCTTTAAGCTGACTTGATGTTTTTCAATGAGGAATCCCTCCAATTACAAACCTTCATCAATTTTGTGAGTGAAAGTGTTTAATAAGTTCTTTGTGTGCTTTTAACTTACTACCCTTTTACCTTAACTTACTTATTATAGAGAGGCCTACAAATTACACACTGTTTAGTACCATTATGATGTCTGCTAATGTGTATAATTTGTTTTCAGGCAAAAAAAAAAACTTGACCTGTTCAAATTAGAAGCATGTCGCCTTTATCATGAGGGCACAGTAAAAAACTTGTCTAGACCAGCAAAACAGTTTGGAGTGGACAGATAATCTTGCTGTTTTACTTCTTTAAAGGTCCCATATTGTACATTTTTATGGAGTTTTTTTTTAGGTTTTAATGTCCTTAAGAATATATATTTGTGGTTTAATTATAAAAAAAACCTTCTCATTATATTTTTACAGGTCTGCCAAGCACAGGTCGATTTTAGCCTGTCTAATTAATATTCACGAGTATCTCTTCTGATTGGCCTGTTGTTTTCTGAGTGACGCATGGCCAGGCCAACCACAGGTAACTAGGGGCAGCTGATGTCAGTGCTAGCTGGAGGCAGCTAAACAAAGGGGAAGCTGGAGGCAGCCCACTCAAACCGACGCAGATTCGGCTATGTAAGGAGCTTAAAATATCATCTTGTTGTGATGTTGGGTGCCATAATCAACGTAATACAGCCTCAAATTAGAAATTTGATCGCATATCTGCTGTCACTGCCAGACAAACAAACCAATGACAGCAATGACTGGACAGAAACATTCGTCAAAAATGCTCGTGTTTGCCGCACAAACACAGGTTCAATATAGTATTGTCTTTTGTTGTTATGGACGAGTCTACAGATTTCTTGCCATATGTTTCTTGCATCTCACGATGTTGTGTATGAAAAACAAAATTGTCCATGTGTGTAAAACAACAAACTGAAGATTTATATATAATCATTTGTAATTGTGTATTTCTGTTATCCCTCCTGCAGATCCTCATCAGGACTGTGGAGACAGCAGCGCGGACAAGCTTGCTCAGATAATGTAACCATTCTATAATGGGAAAAATACATTGTTTTAATGACATAACATCTCGTTTTTACAAGAAAATATGTTGTTTTAATAATCTCATTATTATGACATAATTGAGCTGAGAAAAATTATATGCTTGTGGCAGCAATGTGTCACCGCAGGACTTGAACCAGTGGTGGGTCAAACATTAACAAAAAGGCTAAAGACCATTGCCTCCAACTTCTGTAGCTGCATAGCTTTCTTTGACTTCTGTTAGCCTATACTATGAACGATTTCTTGTTTTGGAAATTAAATTACTCAAAGCTAATATAATGTCCTGTTATTTATGTATGTAAAAGGTATTTCTGTAATAATATATATATATATACACCCATTGTGTGTGTGTGTGTGTGTGTGTGTGTGTGTGTGTGCATGTATATATATATATATATATACATATATATATACATGCACACACACACAATGGGGTTGGTATGCTAAAATGCTGTCCATGAAATAATAATTCCATTAAAGTAGGCTATGATAAAGACGTGGAATCGGCCTATATGTTCATTGTTGGTAGAGATGAAAATAAAATTTACTTTAATGTACATAAATATTTCCTATCAGTTCACAGGCACTTCTTCCACTAAAACGATTGTGGTGAATTAGTCTGGTTCTGCTCATCACTGATTGGGTTAAGACAGGTCAATATTACTGGCTGTGGAAATCAGCGGGCATGGTTCATTATACCACAAGGAAAACGGCCGTAAATAAGACATGCTTTTATGCAATCAGAACAGTGTTTTTTATGTTTATGCGTGTTTTTTAACAGCGACTGCTATCAGGGCTGCATATTTGATGTATTATTTATCTATAGTGTAAATCTGAACCTTTTGGCTTGCCATACATTTAAAGATGTACATCTAGTAGGCCAGTAACTTTATGTTCACACAACATGTGACATTTACCGAAAATGTAGTTGTGACGCGAGTCCTGAAAATGTAACAGTTTGGTCAATTTGGTCTCTCTCTTAGTCTATCACTAATAACCAATTATGAGTAAACACAATGGTATTTAACAGGGCTTACAACTTTATTCTTGGATATCGTGTGTTTCAGGCATTCTTCCAATCTTTTAATAACAGACAATGAAATACCAAACTAGCGCTTACATTTTGAGTCACTTCTATATAATAATGTTCAGATGTTTCACTGTAGCAGGTAAAATGTTTGTTAACATATCATATGTTTTAATGATCTTTTACAGACTAATAACACAATGGCCTTCATCAAAGGGGTATTTCAGTTACTAATCCTTCACTTTGCCAAGTTACATAATTAGCCTGAAGTCATATATAGAACAGTTTGGGTTGTTTGTTTGGCAGTTAATATGTCCTGTGTGATGAAATCATTTTAATTTTGTTCACCAATAAATATCAGCATGTACATTCATGCATGCTATGAACATTTAATTGGTCTCTGTGGCTGAATGTGCCTCATGCAAGCATGGTGGAGCCCCATGTGACGAACAGCGCCATCTGCCGGAAGCAGCGAAAAAATAAGCTATAGCAAATTTTGTGCAGGAGTCTGTCTTTCACCCATTAATACTTTGTAATTGAAACGTAGTTTAACTTTTACACGAAGGTAAAGCAATATATCTGATCACAGGTTACATTGTGAGATTACATTTTGGTTAATAATGTCTAGACACAATTTTTGTACTAATCAGTGTCCTTTTGAGAAAAAAAGACAGCTTAACCTCAGTTGGTTTGCTGGTATCAGCTGGTCTGTTAGCTGGTTCTAAAAGGGTCTGAGGTACTTGTCAGCTGGTCAGGTATAAAATGTTTTCAGCAGTGTAATTTGTCATTAGTATCCACAGGGACTAGTTACCCTGAAGAAACCTGATTTTAACTAGGAGCACAAGAGCACAGTATTGGTAGTTAATTGTGTGGTTTTAGCCTCCAACATTTTGTCTCTAAAAACAGTTTTTAATGTCTTCAGTACACCACATAACAAGCATAAATGTAATACAGTGGTACTTTATGCTTAAAAGCAGCTGGGTTTGTTGGCTTTTGTAGGCAACTTTTTGTTTGAAAATTTTCCCTGACCTAATTCCAGATCTGATGAATAATAGAAAAAACAATATTACCCCAGTGCCCCAAAAACTGCCAAACGGACCTGAACTTGAGCTCCTCAAACCAACAGATCCAATCCAAAATTCAAGTCATGGGCCTGGAGCAAAAGTCAAATCTGCAATAGGGAAAAGGCTTAATCCTGCACTCTAATGAACTAATTTCACAATGTCATTTGCAGCATTTTCTTTCTACTATTACAGCAAACTGAACTCCATTATCTCCAAGGGTTACAGTAAAGAAAACAATCACATTTCCAGATCCCATTTCCACAAGTTTGTATAATCCTCCACATTTGTCAAACAGCAGTATAGTTTGTGTATATGTATTTTGCAGGTACATTCAAGTGTCATAAACTTCAGTCACTGGATTTGGATTGCTTTTTAAGAGGGCTATTTAACTTTGGAAAGCTCGGGGACCACAAAGCAGGATCTGTTCTAATTTTTATAATAATTCTTTTATATTAACTTGGTGAGTAGATTATGTGTGGTATGCTGAATTGCTAAAATCTTAGACTACATAATTTCATAATGGTATATATCTTGAAATAGTTATTTTTGCAGGAAAATCAACCACAAAGATGAATTGCATGATTACAATATACAATAATGCCATTAAAAAAATGAAAATTATGTCGTCATTTATTCACCCTCATGTCATTCTGTATGACTGTCTTCTGTAAAACACTAAAGAAGATATTTTGCTTAATGTTGGTTAACAGTTTTGGTGACCAATGTATGAAAAAAAAAAAATATAATTCCTCAAAATATATTATGTTCCACAGAAATAAAGTAAAACACACTCTTTATTGGCTCTTTATTGGCATCAATGGTTCTATGAAGAACCTTAAACATCCATGGAACTTTTCAAATGCAAAAAAAAGGTTCTTATTAGTCGAAAAATTGTTCTTTTAGGAACTGTTCACTGAAATGTTCTTTGGGGAACCAAAATGGTTCTTCTAGGGCATTACTAAAAAAAACACCCTTCTGGAAACTTTATTTATAACATTTTTATGAGTGCAGTTTTGGAACAACATGGCAGAGAATAAATATTACAGAAATTTGTATCATTTTTGAGTTAACTACCCCTTTAAATCCTTTCAATGGAGCATTAATCAGATTATTCAATTAACTTATACTCAAATAGAAATATCTATAAATTGATATTAATTGAATTTATTTAATCCCTTTCTTCTTTTATCCAGACATTGTCAGAAAAACTAAAGACAAACCCATCTCCTGAAAGCATCTGATGAGAGGAGATGGCTGCCCAAGACCCAGCACTTAAGCCCAGGTGACAGTGAGTCTGAAAGACATGTTGCAAGTCAGAGAAAATTGGAGATAAACAGATAAAAGAATGCACTCTCTGCTGGACACAGCAGGAATCAGAGGACAGGAAATAAACCTGTATTTAAGCTGATTACCTGCCCAGTGCCCCAGGCCCTCATAGTAGCCCCACACTGCCCGGCCTCTCTACATCCACCGCTGTTAATTAGAGTTGTGCTCAGGGGGAAAAAGGCTGCCTTGTCAGCCTGGCAAGAGTGTTAGTGATGGCTGGTTGGAGGGGGATATGTAAGGGCTCTTAATTGGGTCTGTATGCTGTATCAGTGGCTGGCCTGAGAATTGGTGATGATTGCTGTGAGCAGGTGGCCATGGTGGCAGCTCCACACAGGCAGTCCCAGGCCAGCATGTCTGTTCTCGTCAAGACCCGGAACATTGAGCAGACAGCTCTCACTCATTACCCCAAACCTGTGCACCCCTCGTCGCATAGCAACCAAACCCGTGGCCCCTCCACAACACGTCCTCCAGCAGGCCCAAAATCTACCCAACAGTTGCTTTGCGTCTGCAGGCTTTCCGGACTGTCCTTCTCTATAAAAGGGGGTCGTGGGTGAACCTCAGCTGCAACGTTCATGCATAAATAATTAAACCTGTAAATGCATACTGGTTTGGGTATGAGGGAGAGTAAATGATGAAAGAATTATATTTTTGGGTGAACAATCGCTTTAAAAACCAAGCTGAGGAACAAGAAATATTACAGTGTCACAGCAGAAGAAGTACTTCTCCATATCCTACTTTTTTTTTGCTCTGCGACGCCTTACGTGATGAGCTTTTTCTCCTCCATGTGTGCATGCCTCCAGACAAGCCAGAACTAGAAGTCATACTCCATGAATTGTGCGATTGAGATCGGTCTGATAACACCTTGTCGAACACATACACTGGAATTGTTAAGATCTTGAAAGCATTCTTGTGAAATCTGCAGCCGTCTCTTTCTGGCACAGATCACCATCACCCACAGATTACGTTAGATATTTTTGAAAAAAAGAAAGGGGTTACTTACAGAACCACACTTCTTGTGACTTCAGTCTCAACACAAGAAGATCCTGACGGACCAGGCCATGTGACCAAAAAAAGGGAAAGCATAAAACATATTTCTGACCATGTAAACATCCAGTTTTGTTTGAGTGAAATGAAAAGAGACAGAGTAGACCCACAGCTCCAGAAATACCTCCAAACTCATTGGAGAGAGGCAACTGTTGGTTTTGAGATGACCACATGTTATCTGCTCCTCAGCCAGGCACATGAACTTAATTTATTTTTCCATATTTTTATATTAAATCAATGCATTAGAGAAATCTAAGTCACACAAGTACCAGGGAGGTAGCGGGGGAAGGGCCTCAGTGGATAAAGCTGGTGAAAATGTCATGAGTGAATGGAAGTTTGGAAATGAGCTGTAAAAGACTCAATCATTTAGAAATCTAATTTGACTTTAGCATGGCTTAGGAAAATGGTATTTAGTGGCATCCAGCCCAGGCAAGGAAATGGCAGGAAATGACATCAGCTGTTGAGTTGTGCAGGGCTGCGTTTGTATAATGTGCTTTAGAAATAAATGGACATTTTACAGGCTTAACACCTACAGCTTATGATTGTGCTGCTCGCTGTGGCATTGAATGTATGTTGACATTATTGCATACCTTACAGAGTTTTTAAGGTGCTGTATTTAGGTTATAAGATGCAAGCATTCCAACAGTGATGACAGATTGAAGCGAAAACATATTGCACATTGAATTCTGAATGCATTAACGCATAGCCACCCGAAAGTAATCATCTGTAACTTATAATGATCTGTCTCCTCGCTATGTCTGCAGGTTCTTGTTTATCTAGTTTTGTTGTTAATGTGGCTTGTCCTGTCATTTTGGTATACTCAATTGGCAAACAGTTCCTAGAATTGTAAATCAAAATACATTTTTGCTTTTAAAACGCTTGTTTGCGAACTAGGGCTTGGTTAAAGTTTAGTCCAATTCACCAACCAATGGCTTGTGTGATCTGGTTCTGTATCATGAAACAAAAACAAACAGTGTAATTAAATTCACAAACTAATGACTCTTTTGAGCTAGTCATTTTAATCTGAGTGCCTCACTGAATGAAATCATAGCAGCTACTGAATCAACCACTTTATCATCAAGTTATCATTAATTTTAGTTATGATGTGATTTAATATATTACGGGATGGATTGATGGAATATTATTGTAAATATCACTTGCTGTTTCACTGAAATGACTTTACTTTTCCATTCCCACTTTTCACTATCCAATCAATTTCCAATAAATCTATGAATATCCTACTGCACTCATAAATGTGTCACATTACAGAAATTAAAAGTGAATTGGTTGCAAAAAGCAATTCACATTGACTTTAATGTGGTCCGTGAGTGAGTCAGTGAGATGTTGTCTCTTGGACTTGCTAAAGGTCAGTGTTAACTTAGCAGCCCACCCTTCAGGGCTTAACATTAATATAATAATCCAAGCTGGATTCCTGTATCTTCAGAGCCGAATTCTCCATTGCATCAGTGTGTGCGGTTTTGGGAGGAATCCACACAGAACCCAAAAGGACCCGCTGTAACACACACACCCTGTTGTATGGCAACGGACCCACTGGAATTCCCCTGGCTGATCATTTGTCACGGGTTGAGTTTCGCATGGCTGGAATTTCACAGTTTGCACATGCAGAATATCAGACAAGATGTGTGATGTTTCTGCAGCTCAGGGATGCCTGTGTGCCATGTCGATCAAAGTGCGCAATGCTGCTGTTACACTGTTGACACGCAGCTTTCTGTTCATCAGGGATGTACTTGGATTGCAGGTGCTAGACCTCAGTGTGGAAGTGTTTCTAAATAAATGGGTTTGACAATGTGTTCACACATTCCCCCTGGAGTTAATGCAGACTATCACACCTATAGTTATACTCCTATAACCCCTATACAGACTCAAACCATACAATCAACGCAGGTCTTCCATCCCTACAGGTCGACGTTATTCAGATATGATGCACAATGCTCAGTAACTCTTTTCCACCTTCAGTAGTTTCACTCAACCACATAATTCCATTACACAAATCAGTCAGCATTGTAGAATTCACACCTCTCTGATCTCCCACTTATTTGTCCCTATAGTCCTAACATTAATAATGCTTTCAGATTTGGTACTTCATGACATTGTTGAAGCTTTCATCAATCCACTAGAACTTGAAAGTGAGAAAAGTTCTTTATTTTGTCAAATGTAAGTGGTATGTGTTTTTAAGGAAATTACTGCTTCAGGATGGCCCGAGGAGATAGCAGGGCTATACATTAACTTTTTTGCACATAGAACTGGTGCTACAGATGTAGAAAGTTTTGTAGCACAAGTTAGGTGTGGGCGATATGGTAAAAATATATCACAATTTTTCTCAAGAATATCACGATTCATAATTTTATCAGAATTCTTTGACATGTTGGTTTTACTATTTACTACTAATTTCCCTCTAGTAAAAAAAGCCTTTCAAGCTAACAAAATCTAAAATAAAAATGAATGGCAGACATTTAGGCCAAAGTGGGCAAAGATATAAAATCTTTGTTATTAAAAAATAACTACAAAGATATATATTACAAATACACATAATATACAAATAAAACAAACAGTACTTTGTTTATTTTTCAGGTACAGTAATTAACAGTAGCCTAACATTTAAGAAATTGAATGAACAAATATAAAAATAAAACACTATATATAGTATATACATCAATTATACATTTTTAAAGCAACTGTATTAAGTTCATCAGTCATCAGCAGTGAGTGATTTTTATCTGTGTTGTTGTTTTATTAACATTAAAAGAATAGTTCACCCAAAATTTCTGTCAATTCCGTCATAGTCTTTTATTTTTACACCATCATTTACTCACTCTCAGGTTGATTTAAACCAAATTACTTTCTTCTTTTGAACATAAACGTTATTTTGAAGAATGTGGGTTACCAAACAGTTGCTGGTCCTAAGTGATTTCCATAGCATTTCCCCATTACTATCAATGTGAATGTAGACCAGCTACTGTTTAGTTAACCACATTATTCAAAATACCTTCTTTTGTGTTCAACACAAGTAAGAAATTAATTCTGGTATTGGACAACATATGAGTGAGTAAATAATGACAGAAATTACATTTTTGAGTGAACTATTCTTTTAATCACAAGTGGCAGCATGTTTAGTTCTGTCGCTTTAAGAGCTGCACACTACGGAGCCCCGCACATGACATGCAAGAAAAAATAAATAAATTGTGCGCACGATTTACTAATTCTTTCCCTCAATTTACTAAAACGTGCACACGATTACTATTGAGTTCCCTCAATTTACTATTGCGTTCGCTCGATTTGATTTAGCAAATCTAGGGAACGAATTAGTAAATCGCTCACGCAATTTATAAATCACGTGAACGCAATAGTAAATCGAGGGAACGCTATAGTAATCGTGTGCACGTTTTAGTACATTGAGGGAATGAATTAGTAAATTGTGCACACGATTTAGCCTTATATTTTTTCCTGTGTGTCATGTGCGGGGCTCCGTAGCACACACACATCTATTTCTCTCTCAACTGTTTACTTTCATTTAAGCAATAACCAAATGTGTTTATATGTAAACCTTATGCATTTTCGATAGTATAAGATGCAAAATCAATCAGACGCAAAAGACAAGAAACTGTTTGAGAGCGCTTTGGGTATATACGCTCAGAAAAACACACGACAGAACAGCACATGAATTAAATGTTTAGCCTGCAAGGCTTTAAAGCAGATGCAAATAATGTACTTTTGTTATTGTGAATAAGTGCAGTGTCCCGTGAGTGTAACTCTATTGCTGATTTAACATTTGGTGTGGATGTCGTGTTGTGGAGTAGGATTTTGAGATGGAACACCAGAGCTGCAGCTAATAGAAATTGCGCTGTAGCATGGTACTAAGATAGACTATTTCTTCAAAAGCAGGAGACATTCGTGGAGACATTTTAATCATCCATGATCAAAAATTGTTATATCGCACATTTAATAGAAACTATCATTAAGAATTGTCAGAGGAAATAAGATATACTAACGTTTTATATACTACTGTTCAAAATAAATAAATGCAAATAAATTGACAGTTAATACATTTGTCATTTAAAAAAAGATTTCTATTTTAATAAATGTTATTTTAATTCATCAGAATATATTGAAACAAATGTAGCAGGCTTTAAACCAAAATATAGCGCAACTGTTTTCAACACAGATAATGATAAGAAAAGTTTCTTGAGCATCAGTATATTAGAATGTTTTCTGACTGGAGTAATGACTGCTGTAATATTATCTTTATTATCACAAATTATCTAAAAATGTGTCAGGATAGTACACTGGAGACAGAGGTATTAGAATTCAACACAGTGTCTTTATTAAAACAAGAGTTCGTGAGAGGTGAGTAGGTTCATTTCAGGTGTGTGTTCTGTGGAGTTCACTTCGGTGAAATACTAGTGAGTTAGTCAATTGTCGAGACGTCAAAGCCACAAAATTCCGGGACACTAATACTTGTCTCTTTGTTTTACAGGGAAAGCCGCTGCCCAGATAGTCCTACGAGAACACAGGAGATATCTAAGCCCGTAGGGAATTCAGGTAACAGATTTTGTCACAGATTTGATTAATACTCAGGGGAGTGTGAGCGTTGTGGATTGGCTCGGACCTGGTCTGCCTGGTCCCTGACACTACCCCCCCACCACCGGCATCGTGGGGGTCTGCCTCGGGGTCGTGGAGCGGGTTTCTCTGGACGCTGGGCGTGAAACTCTGTGAGCAGACTCGGGTCAAGAATATCTTGGCGAGGCACCCAACACCTCTCTTCTGGTCCATAATCCTCCCAGTCTACCAAGTACTCTAACCGCCCACAATGACGCCGGGAGTCCAGAATCTCCTTCACTGTTTAGATGGGTTCAGCGTCGATGGGCGGTAACGAGGGGTTGTCGTCAGGGACCGGGTCTGCGGAGGGAACAGAAACAGGTAAGTGATGGTGTTTCAACAAGGAGACGTGAAAAGTAGGGTGTATCCGGTACTGAGCGGGAAGTTGGTTCATCTGTCGTTTTATTGGGAATGGTCCTATGTACCTTGGGCTTAACTTTCTACAGGGCTGTCGTAATCGGATGTCCCATGTGGATAGCCATACCAGTTGGCAAGGCTGGTAGGTAGGGGTTCGCTGACGGTGAGCATCCGCGAAGCGCTGATGGCAGTTTTACAGCCTGTTAAAGGTGGTGATAACCAGGCACGGTTCCAGACTCTCTTGCTATTCCGGAACCAGGTATGCACTGCGAGAACATCAGATGGTTCCCCAGTCCATGGGAACAAGGGAGGTTGATAACCGAGAATGCATTGGAACGGAGTTAGGTTGGTAGATGTTTGTCAGAGGGAATTTTGGGCATATTCGGCCCAGACTAAGTACCTGTCCCAAAAATTTTGGTTGCGGTGGCAAAAGGTCCTGAGGAAGCGGCTGATGTCCTGGATCTTGCGTTCTGTTTGCCCGTTTGCCTGTGGGTGGTAGCCGGAAGTGAGACTTACTGTGACGTTAAGAAGAGCAAGGAAGGACTTCCAAAACCTCGAGATGAACTGAGGCCCCCTGTCCGAAACAATGTCTTCTGGAATGCCAAAATTACGAAATACATGATTAAACAGAAGTTCTGCTGTTTCAAATGCTGTGGGTAGAGCCTTCAGGGGTATCAGTCTACATGCTTTGGAGAATCTATCTATGGCCACAAGGATGCAGGTATTACCATCCGAAGCTGGGAGGTCGGTGACGAAGTCAACCCCAATGTGGGACCAAGGGCGACGAGGAATCGGTAATGGGTGAAGCTTTCTGCCACTGCCCAGATAGTCCTACGAGAACACAGGAGATATCTAAGCCCATAGGGAATTCAGGTAACAGATTTTGTCACAGATTTGATTAATACTCAGGGGAGTGTGAGCGTTGTGGATTGGCTCGGACCTGGTCTGCCTGGTCCCTGACACTACCCCCCCACCAGGTGGGGGTAGTGGTGGGTTGATGGGTTGGGTTGATGGGTTGATTTCGGGATTGTTCACTGAGTAATTCGTCTAGATCCCACTGAATCGGATTGACAAATAGTCTAGTAGGCAAAATGGTCTCTGACTCTTCTGGGTTTTCTTCTTGGGTGTAAAGGCAGGATAAGGTATCGGTTCTTGTGTTCTTGGAACCGGGGCGGTAGGATATTTGAAGTGGAACTGGGTAAAGATTAGGGCCCACCTGGCCTGGTGTGGGTTGAGTCTTTTCGCTTCTTTTGAGGTACTGGAGGTTCTTGTGATCTGTAAGGACAAGAAAAGGCTGTCGGGCTCCCTCCAACCAGTGCCTCCATTCTTCAAGGGCAAGTTTCACAGCAAGTAATTCTCGATTGCCAATATCATAGTTTCTCTCGGCTGGAGATTTTTTTTCTCGAGAAGAAGGCACAAGGCATGGGTTTAGCTGCATGTTCTGAGTACTGGGATAGGATGGCTCCCACGCCTGTTGTAGAGGCGTCCACTTCCACAATAATTTTTTTCTCTGGATCTGGGAGCTGCAGCAAAGGGGCCTTTGTGAAGGCGATCTTCAATGCCTGGAAGGCCTGTTCTGCTTCTGGAGTCCATTGAAGTGTTTTTGGCTTACCCTTGAGTAGAGATGTCAATGGGGTGGTAATCATACAGTACTGATCAATGAACCGGTGATAAAAGTTTGCGATGCCCAGGAACCTCTGGAGATCTTTCACGGGCTTGGGAGTAGGCCAGGAAGTGATTGCTTGTGTCTTATGATCATTCATTTTTACCCCTCTTGCACTGATGTGGTAGCCTAGGAATTCAATAGAGGTCTGGTGAAAGACGCATTTTTCTGCTTTCACAAACAGGGAGAACTCTCGGAGTCGATGGAGCACTTGGGTAACGTGATGCTGATGTTCACTTTCATTGCGAGAGTAAATGAGTATGTCGTCGATGTAGACAAGGGCAAACTGGTTCAAGAACTCTCGGAGGACCTCGTCCATGAAACTTTGGAACACTGAGGGGGCGTTTACTAGATCGTATGGCATTACCAGATATTCGTAGTGCCCAGCTGGGGTGACGAAACCCATTTCCTTTCGAGTCCCTCTCGGATTCTGATCAGGTTGAAGGCACTCCTGAGATCTAGCTTGGTGAAAATACGGGCGTCACAGAGTTGCTCTAGGGAGCAAGGAATCAAAGGAAGTGGGTAACTAAACTTCACAGTTATTTTGTTTAGGGCTCGGTAATCAATGCAAGGTCGTAAACCACCATCTTTTTTCAGGACAAAGAAGAAGCTGGCGGCAGCTAGTGAAGTAGAAGTTCTAATGTACCCTTGTTTTAAGGTCTCTTCGACATACTCACGCATGGCCTCTTGCTCTGGGATGGACAAGGAGTAAATTCTGCCCTTAGGAATGGGTTCTCCAGGAATAAGGTCTATGGTGCAATCCCAAGGTCAATGTGGGGGTAGCTTGGATGGTGCTATTGGATTGAAGACATCTGCAAAGGAGGCATAGCATGAGGGGACACTGGTAGACAGATTTTCCTTGGGGCTCTCAATAGACGTAGAGTTTATTACCATGGAGTCGGGTTTGTCACTAGGGGAATGTAAATGGTTTAGTTTTGGACAATCGCAGCCCCAGCTCAGAATCTTCCCGGTAGCCCAATCTATTGAGGGTTGGTGCTGTATTAACCAAGGGCGACCTAGAATTATCTCAGCTTGGCTGTTAGTGAGAATAAATGGAGTGAATGGCTAGTGATGGGTATTCTCTACACTGAGAGCGACGGGTGCGATTTTTGATGTCACATACCCCTGGTTGATCATCTCGCCCGTCACTGCGTAGATTGAATATGGTTTCGAGGGTCGGGTTCTTCGGGGGTTGTAGGTCTTGGCGAGTCTCCCCGAAATGAAGTTGCTGGCCAATCCAAAGTCAACAATGGCTGTGGCTGCAATGGCAAGATCTCGAAACCTCAGAGTAACACAAATAGTTACTGGGGTTGATACAGAGGGTTGAGGAAGAACTGAACTCACCATTACCCGCGGGGACGAGATGGACAGGTTTGTATGAAGTAATTTTCCTTTCCACAGTAAAGGCATAATCTGAGCTCTCGTCGGCGGTTTCGTTCTGCAGGTGTCAGTCTTTTGGTTTCTACCTGCATCCGTTCTGGTTGCGACTCAGGAATTTTTTCAGGTAGGGACTGATGAGTAACAGGAGTTGGGGTGTGAGTTTCACGGTAACATGACTCGGATCTTAGATGAACTCGGTGGGCTTGCTGCATGAATTTTTCTAACCCCAGATTATCGTCATAGATGGCGAGCTGTAACCGTAGTGCGGGATTTAACCCTTCCCGGTACACCGGCAGTAATGCTTTCTCGTTCCATCCGCTCGCTGCGGCCAGAGTTCGGAGTTCAGTGTTGTTCCAGTGCGAGAGAACATTGTAACAGAAATCCATTGCAGTTCTCTTCCCGGCCGGAGAGGGGCGCTGGTCGAGAGATTGTGTTCGCGAGGTACACCAGTGTTAGAGCGGTGTTTGCAGAAGTGCCGTCCTCGGGCTGTGCTGAATTCATGACGGTGTTGGTCAAGCCTTCTGTCAGGATAGTACACTGGAGACAGAGGTATTAGAATTTAACACAGTGTCTTTATTAAAACAAGAGTTCGTGAGAGGTGAGTAGGTTAATTTCAGGTGCCGGTTCTGTGGAGTTCACTTCGGTGAAATACAGGTGAGTTCGTCAATTGTCGAGACGTCAAAGCCACACACTCCGGGAGACAGGAGAACAAAGACGCACAAGTTAGCTTCTCAAAAGGTAAGTATACGTTACTTCTGGCGATCTTCTGAAGTCAAGGTGAGCTGGAAACAAGATCGTGAGGTCGATCCCTGTTGGAGGCTTGACGGTGAACTGGTGCAGAGGTGAGTGCTTTATAGTGCCATGCTGAGGGTGATCAGGTGCGGGTGATTAATTCTCAGGGGAGTGTTGTGGATTGGCTGGGACCGGGTATATATATATATATATAAATATATATATATATATATATATATATATATATATATATATATATTTAGACCGCAAACTTTTGAACAACAGAATATGTTTTAAGTTATTATAAAAATAGTTAAAACAAACAAAATACCAAAAATCTGCATATCTTTCTCTTTCTTCCTTCCATAGAACACAAAAAAAATTGAATTTTTGATGAATATTCTGACAATTTTTCTTCAATATAATAAAAATTCATGAAGACTGGATCTGTCATGCTTCAAAATGCCCAAAAAATTATTTTTTTTAATCCAAATGTCTTATGCGTTATATTGCAAGTCTTCAGAAGCCTTAGTATATAGCTCTGTGTGAGAAATAGGCACACTTATGGGAAAACTAGAAATGTTGAGTTCATGAACTTATTGTTCTTTTGTATCAGATCTTTTAAATTAATCATTGGATCCAGCTGAAAAAACCCATCTGAATGATTGTTTTACTAATTGGAATGATCTGATTCTATATAAAAAAAACTCACTGACTCAATGATTTGGTTAAAAAAGTTAACAGCTCATTAGATGAAATTTGCTTTTATGCTTCATGGAAGAAAGAATATCATAAAGGTTTGGAGCAACATGAAGGTGAGTAAACGATGAGAGGATTATTATTTTGTTTGAACTCTCTTTACCATTGCGATGCAAAATATGTGGTGTTTTTTAACTATACATTTGTACATTATAATGAAAACGCAGAAAGGACAGACACCTGACCTTTGACTGCCATTTGACATTTGGCTAAATAGACCCTTTCTCACTCTTTCCCAGGGTGGATTTATGTTTTATAGTTTCCTAATTTCTCCTTTCCTCTCCTTTGACGTTCAGAAGAAAAAGAATAAATAGAGTTCAAATTTCACTCCAAAAATCTTTCAGCACTCCACTCAGCGATGCATGCAGAATGTTATCTGGAATTAAAAGGCCTTCACTTGAATAGGGGAATGAGAAAACAGACTTGTAATGAATTATTGATGTGAGAGAGAAGGAAGAAAGGAAAACATAGACAAACCAAAACAGCAAGAATTATGTCTTGTGTGCCATATGGCTCTGACTTGACCGAGCTGTTTAACATGAAATGCCACTGAAGGTGAACTGCTCTGAAACATGTAAACAAGCAGGCAGATGAGGGGAAATTGGCCTGGATGACTTTGTAAGTTGACCACACCAGAACTCCACATTGCAAAAGCCACAGAGCCAGTCTGAGAGGGGCTAGGGATTTCACTCACACCAGTTCCTCTTAAAAAATAAGCCTCCAAGGGCAAGATTGCTGCCTATGGGTGGCCAATTCGTTTAAAAATTTCAGCTGTGAACAGAGCAGTGCTCCAGTGACTGGCTTTGGAGGCTAGCTTAGGCTCTCTCTCCCTCTAGAACCACATCAGATCAACAGCAGTCCAAAAATGCACACAAACCGCATGCGTGATCTGAGGCATTCCCTCGGCTGTAACATAAAGAAGCTCATTCCATTTAGTTCAGCCTAAATCAACTGGCCTTTTTACTGTGGTCGCTGTTCATATGGACGTATTGCCAGAATATGACCATGCATCATTTGCGCTGCTTTGATTAGTGCGCTCCTCCACGCTAAGTTTGTTTAGTATGATAGTTTGTCATTGACTTATGTTTGAGTGATGCTATCAGAACTAAAAGCTTGTATCAACATCCAGTCACATCAGTCCTTTGTTCTCTCAATAATGCCAACATGCATTCCATTGTAAACTACCACATTTTAAGATTGGGAACATCACTAATGAATCTCCAGTGCAAAACATACACGACTTGTATATTCAGTTTCCTAAACAAATGATTCTTATAAGCCGGTGGTTCTTAGTAAATCTCAAATTTACAGCGCAACCAGTGTAGTGCAATTCCCAGCAAACTGTCTTTGTGAGATGGTTCTTAGTGAATCAAAAACATGCATCTTGACCACTGTAGTACAAGTGATTCTTGTGAAAAATATTCTTATCAGCCAGTTCTTAGTGAATCCCAAACATAATGCAACCAGAGTAGGTCAATTTCCAAGAAAATTGTTTTTAAGAGTTGTGCATGTGATTCCTGTGCGAATGATTTGAATCAAAAATACACAACAGCATGCAATACTGTCTGGTTCTGAATGGAATTTCTCTTGTGAGTCATTTTATTCTATGTAAATCAAAAAACAGAGCGCTCCAGTCAGATTCTCAAAGGAATGATTCTCTTGGTGAATCACAAACTTACAGCACAACCAGTGTAGTCTAAATTTACTGAATTTCAAGTTATTTCACATGGCAAAATGTATACATTATTTGTGAGGTTCCTATATTTGGCATTTTAAAACAAAAAAAAACAAAAAGAAAATTCTGTTATAAATTTTATGTTATAAAAAGATCTGCAGAGGGAACGCAAGGCCACACCTTGAAAGTAAAACCATAAAAAAACAAGTCCTACTTTGTGGTTTATAGCAAATAAATGCTCCTGTTTAGACCAGCGCTCAATATATGGAGTTTTTTTTTAGGACAATTTCATTCACGTAGTTGTATACGTGCAGAAGCATTTACGGCTTCTAATGTGTGCGTGTCTGAATGCACGTGAGGCGATATGTGTAGAAGGAAGAGTGAACGGATGGGAAAGGTGAAGGTTGAGACGGAGCTTTGAAAACAAAGAGTCTGAAGTCTCCCCACACACAGTTTTCCTTTTCCTTGGAGCACAGGACTCCTTCCACCATTATGGGCTCAATGGGTAACATCCTGGACATTATGGTTTTGTTTGTTAGTACATTTTCATTTATAGAATAGATTTTGTGAGCAAAAAAGTGCTGCGGCTATGATAAACAGCATGTTCGGTCAGATTTTGCATAACTGCATTGTACATATTGTGGGTTCTTCCTTACAAATAAACATCATTTGAATGAGAATGCAGATAGAGAATATTCATTTGATGAGTGACCACATAGTTGGACACTGTTACCAGTTTGATATAAAAAACAATAACAAGAATTTTACTCCCATGTTAAGCTGTTGGAGCTTGGGATACTCAAAAATGCATTTTTTTTCTTCACCACTCCCACTCCATTCCTTCTCTTTCATGAATACATTATCTGCTTATCTTGCAATGTATATATTTCCTATTTCATTGCTTTATTTGAGCCCTCCATCACTGTTGCTTCATGAAATTGAGTCACAATTTCCTGACTTGACTGTTCAAAGGTCAATCCCGCTGGCACAATCTGACTCCCTTTCCCTCCTTTCCCTTTTGTGAGGCCCCTCAAACAGCACGCCCAGCTCCACATTCCTCAGCCATACAGCACCTTCAAACAGAGCGGAGCTGGGCTTGAAGCAGCCCCCACAGCACTCATCCAGCCAGCTCGAGGATAGGTCTCACTGCTAGAAAATGCAGGCCAGCAGCAACCCGGCCCCTGTGATGACAGGGAGTAGGCAACTGGGAGCTCTGCGGGGCGCAGATTGGTATATGCAACACATTAGTCTTCTGAACCAGAGTCCACAGTTAAGCCCACCATGAGAATATCCTGAATATTTCACAAAACCTGTCATGAAATGTCTGCGTTACATATTATATTTCATCTCAATATTTATATATATATATATATATATATATATATATATATATATATATACATACATACAAATTATGAAACTTTACATTAGACATTATTTTAAGGACAATTAAGCATGTTTTATCTACACTTCTCATCCGTGCAATCTTTTATCTTGATGTTGTACTTTTAGTATTCCACTTTTACCCACAATTATTCCCATTACCATAACACGATTATTTGTAAAACTGTTTAATTTTATATATATATATATATATGGCTCTAGATTTTAAGCAAAAAATATTGTCTTATTTCTTTTATTTTAGATTATTATAATTATATATTTCTATTTAGTTTTTATGTTTTATATCAATTCAATATCTTTAAAAAACATTAAGGCTCAAATGTAATTTAAGTTTCATTGTACTTCACATTTATTTTTAATATATATACATACATATAACTATATTATTTTGTTATTGTGTATTTTAAATTATTACGTTATTGTACATTTTTTGTTTATTATAATTTATTTAAATAAATGTGTATTAAAATAAATAATGTTCTTAAATAATAATTACATAAAATATTTATTTATTTCTTTTGATTTTACAGTGAAATATTTTTTTTCTGACCATGTTCCGTGAGAAACACCCACTCACTCCCTGAGTCTCTCCCATGTCTGTTCTTGGAACTTGCAGCTGTGTAAGCCCTGCACCATTTCCCCTCTGACCCCAAAAGAGGCAGGCAGCAGCACTATGGGCTCCCCCTGTGCTGACGGAGTACTCCAGTTACATCCTTCTGCGCAGTCTGGCATCCACACATGCATACAGCAAGCAAGTGCTAAGCCGTCTTTGGAGGTCTGGCCAGGAGGAGAGGAGATGTGACATTAAAGGTGGGTGATGTTGGCCAGGTTTGTGTTATCAGAGCCTTAGATATCTCCAGTGACCCCCATCCAAACGCCGTGCACTCACTGAACCCAGTGACCCCACCTGCGGATGGCAGCACCAGGCTGCCTCTCTGCCGCAGCCACTGCCTTGCCTTTCACCGGCCAGAAAGAAGTCTATCTGAACATGCCATATCTGCCACAACATGTCTGCTGGTGCCATCCTCACGTGAGACAGTATATGGAGATTGAAAGCAACGATTGAGGAGATGATAAGAATCAGGAGCAGAGTTTTGCACGAATGAGCTTCACGCAAGCACCTTCTCGGCAATAATGTAATATACTTATATAACATGTTATACATAATGATGTAATGAGAAAACTGTTGAAATTAAAAAAGCCTTACTTTCTCAAAATTGTGTTAATGGTGTATTGCCAGTCTTTAGTAAAAGTGCAAAACTCATTATACATAAAGATGTACATAAAATATATAATTATTTTTAATAAACAAAATATGACAATTCATATGTGCATCAGTGTTCACATCTGGATGGGTTTAAATAATACAATAAATATACAAATAAAAAGGGGAAAAACAAATAACAATAAAATAATTTTACAAAATCATAATATGACAATTGAAGCATGATTTAGGCATGAAACACAGAGGTTTCCTACACAGTGTCTAGTAGTGCTATGTATCAGTGTACACATCTGGATGGGTTAAATTATAATAAAAATAATATTAATATTATAAATAACCATCTTCTTAAATCCCTAATACTAACATCAAAATATGACAATTTTAGCATTATTTATGCATAAAACACAGGTTCTCTACACAATGCCCAGTGGTGCTGTATTTCAGTGTATCTGGATGGGTTAAATTATAAAAAAAGAAATTAAAAAAATTATATAACATTATATATAAAACACACACACACACGTGTATATACATATACATATACATATACATATGTATATGTATATGTATAAGTGTGTGTGTGTGTGTGTGTGTGTGTGTGTGTGTGTGTGTGTGTGTGTGTGTGTGTGTGTGTGTGTGTGTAATCATCTTAAATCCCTAATAATAATTCAAATCAAAATGTGCAAATTTTTGCATAATTTATAATTTCGGAAGTTATAAGCAAACAGAGCAAACCTTCATATTTCCAGACCACAAGGTGGCACTGTGCTGAATTTCTGCAGGTATCTTCAGGTCAAGGTTGCGATAACAAACTCTTCGTCGTCTTCGTCTGATTCATTCCGGACGTTTATCAAGAGCATAGACAGTAAAAGAAATGGACACAGCGACCCCATTGGAACTCAATTGACACAAGTGAAGCCCATTTTTAGCGATTTTTAGCACTTCCGTTTCTGACGCGCAGACTCAAACTAAGCTTGATGACGTCAGCAAATCTTCTAGTAGCTGTGCGTTAATCTTGCAGAGACGGCGAGCTTGAGTGAGGAGTTCTTTGGCGTGAGTGAGCAGGAGTAAGTATTCTGATTAATTATTTTGTATAGTATTTTAAAATGTAACGCCAGTACGCCATATTAAGTTAATTACCTGCGAGCTTCTCCTCCTGTCTGTACGGTAATGCGACAGAGAGTCGAGTGGTTATGACGCAATCGTTAGCCTATTTTTACAAAAACTGTTTCTACGGGGCCATAATGTAAAATAGAAGGTAATGGAGCCCTTTATACATTGTCGTGTATCTTTAGAAATAAATAATGGACAAACGGAGTCTATAAACGCCTCAGATGTAAAGTTATTCGCTGTCAAAGTGATGCCAAATTGAATGGGAGTCAATGGGAATGCTAACGCAAGTGAAGTTCTGCTAAAAGATGGCGGCACGCGGCCGACTTCAACTTCCGGTCGACTTCCTTGCCGCCTGATCAAAAAAGGTTAAGTTGAACCCATATACAGTAAAAGAAATGGACACAGCGACCCCATTGGAACTCAATTGAGACAAGTGAAGCCCATTTTTAGCGATTTTTAGCACTTCCGTTTCTGACACGCAGACTCAAACTAAGCTTGATGACGTCAGCAACCTGTCTGACAGATGTAAATCTTCTAGTAGCTGTGCGTGCAAACTGCCATCGTTAATCTTGCAGAGACGGCGAGCTTGAGCGGGGAGTTCTTTGGCGTGAGTGAGCAGGAGTTAATATTCTGATTAATTATTTTGTATAGTATTTTAAAATGTAACGCCAGGGCTTGTATCTATGGGCTTCCCTCTTGACGTCTCCCCGATTGCCTGCGAGCTTCTCCTCCTGTCTGTACGGTAATTTCTCTACTGTGCGACAGAGAGTCGAGTGGTTATGACGCAATCGTTAGCCTATTTTTACAAAA
Organism: Carassius carassius; assembly: GCF_963082965.1. Classification (NCBI taxonomy): domain Eukaryota; kingdom Metazoa; phylum Chordata; class Actinopteri; order Cypriniformes; family Cyprinidae; genus Carassius; species Carassius carassius. The sequence continues at coordinate 22,299,807 of NC_081777.1, forward strand.
CTTTTTCTACGGTGCCATAATGTAACCTAGAAAGTAATGGAGCCCTTTATACATTGTGTTGTATCTTTAAAAATAAATAATGGACAAATGGAGTCTATAAACGCCTCAGATGTAAAGTTATTCGCTGTCAAAGTGACGCCAAAATGAGTGGGAGTCAATGGGATGCTAACGCAAGTGAAGTTCTGCTACAAGATGGCAGATCCAGGGCCAAATGGATGGAGGAAGGTGAGAAGAGCACGTCATATTTTTGCCGCTTAGAAAAAAGAAGACAGAAGAGGAACTCAATTAAAACTTTATTGATTAATAATCAGTTATGCTCTGACCCAACAAACATTGCTGAAGAAATTGTCTCCTTTTATAGTAAGCTCTACTCCACTATGTTTTCTAAGAATGACTCTGACTCTTTTTTCAAATATATTGAAAATTATATTCCGCTTATAGATGAGGACTTTGCAGGGTTGTGTGATTCTGATATCACTGCTCATGAACTCGAAAAGGCCGTGAAATGCCTTTCTTTGAACAAGTCCCCGGGTTGTGATGGTCTAACATCCAACTTTTACCGTCATTTCTGGGACTTGCTTATGTTAAAAGAGCCGATTGATAATCTATCTTTTCCTCCAACAATGAAGCAAGGAATAATCACTTTAATCCCAAAACCTGGCAAAGACCCAAAAAATTTAGATAATCTTAGACCTATTACTTTACTGAACACTGATTATAAAATTATTACACATGTTTATACTAACAGATTAAAATCCAATTTGGACAAAATGATTAGTGACTCTCAATCTGGCTTTATGAAAAATAGATCGATTCACAACAACATTCGCTTAGTTCTAGACCTTTTAGATTATAGTCACTTAATAGAAGACGATGGATTTATTCTTTTTTCATGATTTTTACAAGGCTTTCGACTCGATTGAACATCCTTTCATTTTCCAGTGCCTTAAACATTTTGGATTTGGGGACAAATTTCGTACCATCATTGAATCTCTATATGATAATGCAAACAGCTCAGTCTCATTACCAGGTGGTACTACGCCGAGGTTCTCTATCAAACGAGGAATCAAACAAGGTTGCCCAATATCTCCTTTTCTGTTTATTATTGCCACTGAGATGCTATCTATTTTTGTCAAAACCTTGAATATTGCTTCTTTAAATGTGTTTGGTAAACCCTTAATTATAAGCCAATTAGCGGACGATACAACTGTTTTTATGAAACATTTAACAGAGGTCCCTAAGATAATAAAAACCATTGATACTTTTTCCAAAGCCTCAGGACTCAAACTCAACCTAAACAAGTGTGAACTAATGCCAATCCATCATTGTGTATTAACAAATGCATACAACATTCCCATAAGGACAGTTGTCAAATATTTAGGTATACATATTTCCAAAGATGTCACTGTAAGAGAAAACAAGAATATAAATGAGGTATTGAAGAATTGCGAAGGTAAACTTAATTCCTGGTTGCTAAGAGATATCAGTTTTTTGACTAAGATGGAAGGCATCTCGAGGTGTATCTATCCTGCATATTCATTAGCTATCTCTAGCAGAGCCGTGGTATTGATATGTTATTAAGATGTGACTTCATCATTCAAAAATTACCTATTAAGCTATCCCTTTTTCACCAGCAAGTGCTTTTATATTGGAAGATGTTGTACAGTCATAATTATACACTCTCTAAGAACCAAATATCTTAAATTCCCTCTCCAAAATCTAAAGAAATGCATTTTAAAATTTTAAATGGTATATATCCTTCAAATGAATTTCTACATCTGCGATTTGGCTTTGACAGAAATAGCTGTGTTTTTTGTAAAGGTATAGAAACCACAGAACACTTATTCTTCCAATGTCCTTTCATAGATGCTTTGTGGACTGACATTCATGACTGGCTCCATTCTAATATCCCACTAGATCTCTTTACTCAGAATGATATTATTTATGGCATTACCTTACAAAACAATGATTTAGAATTTTTGATTAACAATGTCCTGATTCTTTGTAAATTTTACATACATAAATGTAAATACAATAAGTTTTTTACAATTTTATACAATTTTATTTCCTTTACTAAAGCCTTAAAGAGAATGAAATGCAAATATGCAATTAAACTTGATAATTTAATTGAAAGATACGAAACTCAATAGAATGCTCCATAGCAACAGTCGCCCCCATGACGTGACGGCGCAGGCCGCCATTATGGACTGAAAACTGAAGGAAAACGCAGAGAAATAATGGGAGTCAATGGCACTGGAAAAACTTAACATAACAAAAACTTAACAGAACTTAATTTTTTCTGGCCATCATATCTAAATATGAAAACAATTTAAAATACATTAATGAGATGACCGATATAATATAAGATTCCTATAGCACTTTTTTGTAAGGGTATGTCCCCCACCGAATCGGCTTCATTAGCCTACCACTTACGGTTTGCAAAGATACAATTATAAAATTATTGCAAACCTTTAATCTATCAATATTTATGTTCTATTATGCATTTTCCTTGTTATATGAGTAACAGAAATTCATGAAATAATATATATAGGCAGACACAGTAAGATTTATTCAAATGTTGATTTTGACATTAGTGAACATCACCATCACCATATACATGATTTGGAAAAATAAATAAATAAATAAAATTATAAATGAGCATTTCTAAAGACAGTTCACCTTTAACAAGAATATCACAAAAATATTAACAACTTGTTTTTCAACATCTTCAGTGAAAGTGCACACAGTGAAAGTTTCAATGGCAAGAACAAAAACAATCGGTGAATGTCCTATTACAGGTGGAAAGGTACAAAAAAAAGATGTGCAATCTAGCAAGTGCACACATGAACTATAAACAGTACTAAAATGGAAGTGGTGCCATAAGATCTCAGTAATTAATCAGACATCACCATCTATTGTGTGCCCTTATGAAACAAAAATATATTGCAGTATATTGGAAAATATCATGTAATATATTAGGCATAAATTCTTAAATATATTTATTTTTTCCAATATATTGCAATATATTGAAAGCGGCAATCATTTGTATATTTTGCAATATATTATATAATATATGTATCATCAATATATTATTAAATGTATTCAAATATATAACATATTAGAAAATAAAAAGGGAAAATAATATATTACAATATATCACAATATATTTTAAGAAATATATTGGTAAATATATTTTCCTTTCGTAAGAGTGTGCATTTGTGTATGAGAAGTTTGTTTGTATTTTTTTTCTTTTTGTGAGAGAAGAGGCATTGACCTAGAATGGAAGCATTAGTCAAAAAGGTGTATAATCTAGCAAATGCACACATGAACAAAAAAGAACTTTGACCATCTTTCGGAAACTAGTGTACTACTAGCCAGCTACTTGCTAGCCAGCTACTAGCCAGTTCAAGTAGATTTCTAAAAACGAACAGCAAAACCTGTACACTCAAACTGGGGCTAACGATTTCAGCAGCTTTCAGTCCATAATGGCGGCCGCGCCTCCGCAGCGCCATCTACAGACTGTTACCCACACAACAGAGTTTCGCCGCTTGGGCTTCTATACTCTTTGGTTGAACAAAAGCTTTGGATATCATGATATAATCATAATATGACTATTTTAGCATTATTTATGCATTAATCACACAGGTATATCTTTTAGACAGTCACTTGTTCTCTACACTGTCTAGTGGTGCTCACATGCTGTTGTAAACATCTGGATGGGTTTAGTCAAAGAATACTATAAAAGAACCTAATGGGCTCTCCTAACATTTTGAGAGTCTGATTAAGAGTGCTTTTAGATGTGCCCCACATCAATGAGTTCCATCTGTGATTTATGTGAGTTAACTTTACATTATCATTATTATTTATTTTTTAACTTTGGGCATTGTTTAGGCAATGTGCAAAATTTGTACATGTCTTCTGAACAGATTGATGTGTTGAGGTGTTACCTGCAAGTAGCTTTAATACCCCAAAAAACTGGAGGCTTTGAGCTTGGTTGTGTATCACAGAAGTCTTCCTTTTATGTATTGTAATTAATGGCAGTCATCTAATACAAAACATACATTAGGACAGTGCACAATATGTTTAGTATGTGATGCATAAAAAAGTCATAATAAATAATGTTCTTGAGAAATACTCTTGGATGCCCTTCTGAGCATCCATTGCTTTCAAGCTGACACTGAAGGTTTTATTAGATCAGGCAGTTGAATAAAAGAACAATCCCCTCTAATGGCACCATAGACACTGACAAATGCACACAATGATATGATAATATCAGCTCAGAAGTTTAATGTTGTGCAAATCATCTGAGAAGCAGGGTGTGTGTTTTGTGTGCTAGACTCGAAACATGTATTACATTTGCAATGAATTAGGCTTCCTGGTGCTATAAAGTTGACACCTGCCAGTTCAAACATCACCATATGCTGGTGAGGACAGTACAGCACGGCAGGTAATTGGGGGACAGATAGAAACTTTTAACTTTTGCTCTCTCTCGCTCACTCTCTCTCTCTCTAGCTCTACAGATTAGGGTATATCTATACATAAAAAGCATAATTATTAATAGCATGAATAATATTTAAAATTCCATAGACTTTGATGTGTCTCCAAACATTCTCTTTTATGGTCATGCACTTCCTATGTTTTTCCACATGGCGTCGCTACTGCGCTCCGTGCAGTATGTCATAATATAGTGCGGGTGCTTGATATGCTTATAGTAAAAAAAACAACGAAATATCAACAATTGTAAACATATGAAAATATGAATATAATATATATTAAATGGTATCACAGAAGAATAATATGAATACATATTTAAAATAAAAATATTATTAATATTTAGACCAAAATAAAAATAAATATATTAAAAAACTAAATATACTGTAAAATATTAATAATTATTATGTATTATTTTCTTGTCTTTCCATTTATTAAAAAAAAAAAAAAACTGGCTATGCGTTCTCTATTAGACTAACTGAGACTTGTCATGGCACTTGTACTGTATACTGTTGTTGTTCTCTTGTTGACCTGACTACTTCTATTGTTCTCATTTGTAAGTCGCTTTGGATAAAAGCGTCTGCTAAATGATTAAATGTAAATTATTATAACTATAAATTTTTAACTATATTAATAATAATAATAATAAATGTTCTTTGTTTAAAAAGCAAGCGTAACTGAAAATGTGGTAAAATGATTGTGTGTGTATTTGTTGTTTTAAAAAAAACTATAAATATAAACAAGAGGTTAGAGAGTCGGACTTGCAATCGAAAGGTTGTGAGTTCGAGTCCCGGGCCGGCAGGAATTGTAGGTGGGGGGAGTGCATGTACAGTTCTCTCTCCACCTTCAATACCACGACTTAGGTGCCCTTGAGCAAGGCATTGAACCCCCAACTGCTCCCCGGGCGCCGCAGCATAAATGGCTGCCCACTGCTCCGGGTGTGTGTTCACAGTGTGTGTGTGTGTTCACTGCTCTGTGTGTGTGCACTTCGGATGGGTTAAATGCAGAGCACGAATTCTGAGTATGGGTCACCATACTTGGCTGAATGTCACGTCCCTTTCAAATTATACCATAAGATTAAATATAATATAAATATAATATTAAGAATTTTAAAAAACATCCAAATAAAACTATTTTAAAATAAAATCTAGATGTCTGAAAGCTTAAAATAGCTTAATGGACAAATAAGCATAGATAATCTAAATAAACAAACAAATACAAAATATAATAAAATATATTTCTCTCTCTCTCTCTCTCTATATATATATATATATATATATATATATATATATATATATATATATATATATATATATATATATATATATATATATATATATATATATATATAATAAAATAAATAACAACAAGTTAATGACAATATTTTTTTTAAATCTAAGAACATTATCATTTATATTTACCAACATTATTATAAAATATGTCCTGACATTATCATTTATAGTTATTTTAACGATACAAAATAAAATCTAATATATATATATATATTAAATCTAAATATTTTTATGTACAGCTGCATCGTCTTTTAGTGTATTTTATATTATATAATACAGATGATGGGAATGACTCCGGACCATGGACAGATCAGATCTGCGGCACTTTTTTTAATGTGTTTTATGCGCATGCGTGCTGAAGTGCGCGTGACATGTTCTTTAGAATGCTAGAACTGTGGAGTTGAGAAGAAAATAAATGAACAGTTTAATCGAAACCATGCACTTTCCTCATTGCGTGTTGAATTGATAAAGTAAGTCAAGTCGTTTAGTTTATGAGGCTAAAAAAGAAATAACGCTTAACGAGATCAATTGCTTGTAACTGTTTTTATTTCCGCTAGCATGTTTGCTAAATGAGCTTGAGTCTGCACGGTATATTATTTTAACCGACACGGTTTCACATTAGAAAATGTCAGTAAAATAACAGTTTAGAAGATGCATTATTTACATGTATATTAAAGGTCTGAATAAAACTCGATAACTCATGGAAAGCGAGCGTAATTTCCAAGAAAAGCAACAGCAGCCTTTAAAGCACAGGAGATCAGGAACATGATGTCCACCTGAACCAAACAGCAAGCACGATCACAAATTCCATCTTACTGGCTGTACAGTTAATTTCAACATTGTTTAAATGTAAATTGTGGTTCATAAAAAGCAATAAATGTTTGCTTCTTAATTCTGAGCTCATGTTCTGTAACAGAGTAAACTAAAGAGATTTCCCTTTGTTTTGTATGCAGTAATGCTGTAGAAACACTCGTCCACTATGCTGAGTCGCCTTCAGGAGCTCAAGAAGGAAGAGGAGACTCTTCTGAAAATAAAAGTCATGCTGCAAGATCAGCTCAACAGACTTAAGGTAATAACAGTCGTGCAAAAAAAATGTCATTGTGGTCTCTGTGCATAAAAGTGCTCTCTGTATTTGTTTACGTTCATCAGTTTGAGGAAGGGACCCTGAGGTCAATGATAAATGCCCAGTCTGAAGAAAGCCCAAATGAAGCCCCTGCCCCTGAGGTAAATAAACTCACCATTATTCGGAACTGGTGATTTACATTAAAGAAGTAGTACTCTTAATCATATTATATAATAATAAAAGTAATGGTAAGTATAATAATATTTTGTGCTCCTATTTTCTATTAACCTATTATTTTTTTGTTGAATATTTTTTCATGAAACACTAGGCAGAATTTCAAAGTTTGCCTTTCATACAACAAATGTGAAAGGTTATTTATACTGCAAAACTCCATAATGGAAAAAAGCATCATAAATTCACATTTGTGGTCAATACCTTTAAATTTGCTGCATTTGTATTGGTCACATGACACAATCAGGTTAGAACAATATGAGATAACATTTTGATGAAGTTTTCAGATTACACTACCATTCAAAACTTTGGGATCTTTTTTTTTTTTTTTTTGTTGAAAGAAATAAGGAGACAATTGATCAAAAGTGATATTGAAGATATAATGTTTGAAAAATATATATTTCAATCTTTTTTGAACTTCTATTCATCAAAGAATCCTTAAAAAATGTATCATGGTTTCCACAAAGATATTAAAGGGTTAGTTTGCCCAATTTGCAAAATTATGTCATTAATAACTTACCCTCATGTCGTTCCAAACCCGTAAGACCTCCGTTTATTTTTGGAACACAGTTTTAAGATATTTTAGATTTAGTCTGAGAGCTCTTAGTCCCTCCATTGAAGCTGTGTGTACAGTATACTGTCCATGTCCAGAAAGGTAAGAAAACATCATCAAAGTAGTCCATGTGATATCAGAGGGTCAGTTAGAATTTGTTGAAGCATCAAAAATACATTTTGGTCCAAAAATAGCAAAAACTACGACTTTATTCAGCATTGTCTTCTCTTCTGTGTCTGTTATAAGACAGTTCAAAACAAAGCAGTTTGTCATATCCGGTTCGCGAACGAATCATTCGATGTAACCGGATCTTTTTGAAACAGTTCAACAAATCGAACTGAATCGTTTTAAACGGTTCGCATCTCCAATACGCATTAATCCGCAAATGACTTAAGCTGTTAATTTTTTTTAATGTGGCTGACACTTCCTCAGAGTTCAAACAAACCAATATTCATTCAGTAATTCATTTACTCAAACAGTACTCTGACTGAACTGCTGTGAAGAGAGAGATGAACACCGAGCCGAGCCAGATAATGACTCGTTCACGAGTCAAGAACCGTTTCTGTCAGACGCGTCCGATTCGAGAACCGAGGAGCTGATGATTCTGTGCATGTGTGATTCAGCATGAAGCAAACCGACACACATAGCGTCTGAACCGAACTGTTTCTTTTGGTCATTGATTCTGAACTGATTCTGTGCTAATGTTATGAGCCCAGGTAAACCAAAGGCTTGCAGTCATTGCCAATGACGCCATTACGTCGAGCGCAAAAGAACCGGTGAACCCTTTTCTTCAACCGGTTTATTGAATCGAGCTGTCAGAAAGAATTACTGGTGATCCAAAAACCGATGCAACCGGTTCTTGACTCGTGAACGAGTCATTATCTGGCTCGGCTCGGTGTTCATCTCTCTCTTCACAGCAGTTCAGTCAGAGTACTGTTTGAGTAAATGAATTACTCCGGATATTGGTTTGTTTTAACTCAGAGGGAGTGTCAGCCACATTAAACAAGTTAACAGCTTAAGTCATTTGTGGATTAATGCGTATTGGAGACGCGAACCGCTTAAAAATAATTCAGTTCAATTTGGTGAACTGTTTCAAAAAGATCTGGTTACATTGAATGATTCGTTTGCAAACCGGATATGACAAACTGCTTTGTTTTGAAATGCCTTATAACAGACACAGAAGAGAAGACAATGCTGAATAAAGTCGTATTTTTTTTTTTTTTTTTTTTGCTATTTTTGGACCAAAATGTATTTTCTATGCTTCAAAAAATTCTAAATGACCCTCTGATGTCACATGGACTACTTTGATGATGTTTTTCTTACCTTTCTGGACATGGACAGTAGACCGTACACACAGCTTCAATGGAGGGACTGAGAGCTCTCGGACTAAATCTAAAATATCTTAAACTGTGTTCCGAAGATAAATGGAGGTCTTACTGGTTTGGAACGACATGAGGGTGAGTTATTAATGACATAATTTTCATTTTTGGGTGAACTATCCCTTTAAGCTATTTTCAACATTATTGATAATATGACAAGTTTCTAGAGCACCAAATCAGCATATTAGCAGAGGTGGAAAGAGTACAAAAATATTCTACTCAAGTAAAAGTACCATTACATTAATGAAATTTTACTTAAGTACAAGTAAAAGTACCAGTCTAAAAATCTACTCAAGTAAAAGTAAAAAGTAGCTCATTTAAAATTTACTCAGAGTAAAAATTACTTAGTTACATTTTAACAGTGGGAGGGAGGCAAAAATGGGACAGGCCAAGGGTGTCAAACTCAGTTCCTGGAGGGCCACAGTCCTGCACAGTTTAGATATAACCCTAATTAAACACACCTGATCCAGCTAATCTAATCATATAGGTTTATTTGAAAACTACATGATATGTGTGCTGGAGCAGGATTAGAACTAAACTCTGCAGGGCTATGGCCCTCCAGGAACTGAGTTTGACACCCCTGGGATAGGTCTATTAATCTCAAACTAGTTGTTTTTAATTAAAGGAATCAGTTATTTAGAATAATAACAAATTTGGGCTGTTACCAGGCAAATCAGTATCAACAAACTCATCTTTTAATGCAGAGGAAATGCAGAAGATTCATTGGAAGTGGCATTTAGATGTATTACACTATTTAGTGCAGGACAAGAATGCATTTAACCTGCAGTTACAAATGCATGAATAATGTTTTGATATACAAGACATAAAATGTTGAATACTCATTTGAAATGATAAGAAATTAATTATTTAAAAAAAATCAAAAGATACTTTAAATGTGAAATTAAAATGGCCAGTATGTGTCAGCAAGTCACTGTTAATAAGTGAGTCATTGCGATTGAACCGAATCATTTAAACGGTTGATTCATTCAGGAACGAAACACTGTCACGTTGCTCAGAGACGCAAAACTGTGCTTTGGTGGCTGTGTTTGGAATTATTTTCTGTTGTAGAAATAGAGCTAAAAAGGCAATATGGTGTCTAAAGCACAAGTCTCTTAATTAACTTGTTTACTGAACTGTTATATATATATGTATGTATATATTCATGATGATTTTTGGAGGAAAAGACGGCCTTCTTTGTGTGATTTTGATTTAATATATGAAATTACATAAATATGTGAATTTTCTGCCCCTATATCTTCAATTTTGTGATCATTCTAAATGCATTTTAGGAGACTGAATCACACAGTGAAAGAACGCACTATAAATGCGCACGCACATCATTAAAACAAAAAACATGATATTATCGCAGATGATATATATAGCACACTCCTCACCACTGTCTTTTTGGCTAATTTGTGCAAAACCTCTTGCTAAAATGTCAAAGCTTCATTTTAACCACCAATGCAACGATGCAATTATTTAGCTTACCTCTACATTCTAGCGAAGGTTTGATGTCTTGTCGAGATTTTATAAGCTGCTAGTTTGGTCTTCCTAGGCAAGTACAGCTTACACTGCATAATAGAGCATACATATGGCCAGGGGTTCACTTCATTTCCTTCGAGTTCAACTTCAGAATATGACGGGGTTTCGTTTTCAGCGGTGTCTGCACCACTAACGCCTGTTATGACCGTCTGCACCTTTCTTGTGATTTTAGCGCCAGTTTGCCCTCCTGCCCATTATTTACTGACGTAGTTTCCAGGGAGCGTTTTTTTTTTTTTTTACTCAGTAATTATTGTGATTTAAAATGTAGCAAGTACAATAATTTAAACAAAATATACTTAAGTAAAAGTAAAATTACAGATTTAAAAAATTACTTTAAAAAGTATTAGTACACAAAAAAGCTACTCAATTACAGTAACGCGAGTAAATGTAATTCGTTACTTTCCACCTCTGCATATTAGGATCATGTGACACTGAAGAGAGGAATAATGGCTGCTAAAAATTCAGCTTTGCCATCACAGGAATAACTTACATTTTAAAACATATAATAATAATAGAAAACTGTTCTTTTAAATGACAACAATATTTCACAATATTAATGTTTTTACTGTATTTTCAATGAAATGAAGCCTGGGTGAGCATAAGAGACTTTCTTCAGAATTATTAAAGCTATTCTTTTAAAAACAATTTAAGTGAAGACAATTAAGATGTTTCTCTTGACAAATTATGATGCTTATATTTGTTGTGCGCAGGTGGAAGTCAACCTAGATGATGAGACTGAGATCAACCAGACCAAATTAGTATTAGGTGCTCAAACAGACTATGACATGGAAGAAGAAGAGGAGGAGGAGGAAGAGGACGATGATGAGGATGATGATGCAGATGGAGACCTTGATATGGTGCTAGAAGATGAGGAAGATGAAGATGACTACTGACTGTGCCTGCAATGACGGTGTTATCATTTACTCCTGTGTTTGGGTGTGTAGTCTGCACATTTGGCATGCTGATAGAGACTACATCAGTCTCTCTGTCTTAGATTGGTGTTGCTTTAGATAAACCGTTGGTTCACCCATCTTTAAAATCCTCCAAAAGTATGTGTAGCACAAATACAACTCCTCCTATTACTGTGCTGTTGGCCAAGCCTGCACTTTATGTATTTTTTAAATACATATAAATTAAAGATTGCACCAGTTCTGTTTCATGGTGTTCACCGAGTTTATGCTGTACTATATAGGCTTTATTTAATATTGTATTGCTTTCAGATTGAATGCATTATGATTAAGAAGCTGATGATAAGTATTATGTATGTACATGTTCATGTTGTGAGGTAATTGCAGAGGTACTTTTTCTATTTGGAGTGAGTGTGTGTACTAGGTTGTGTATGCATGGGAATGACAATTGTTCTAGCTGAGCCAGTATTCTAACTTTTTTTGTACTTCATGTGCAGCATTGTTGATGTACAGAGAGTTCCTATGTTTTCTTAGAGACCGATTTTAAAGAAGGTGCTCAGCGTAATTGCATTTTAAAACACTTCAACTTAGCACTGTTTCTTTAACAGAGCGATGCAGGTTGTTTAGTTAGGTGTTTTGGTGTTGCCTTGTTGTAAGTGTATGATGTGTGAATGAGAATTTTAATACACAGCTAGGTACATGCTAATAAAGGCGAGTATGATGACCAGATATGATGACAGATGTATTTCCTCTTTTGGCCAGTATTATTAATATAATAAATTACAGTTTCTGTGACGGCAGACTTCAGCCCCCTCCCAACCACAGCTGCATAAACCTGCAATGCAGTAAAAACATTACAAGCATTCAGTATTCTCCAAAAAGCGGTTAACAGTGTACTTCACCTTCACAAAAAGTGGGGCACATCTGGAGACAAACGATAATAGATTTTTATATTCTTATAACTGAATGTTTAATATTTATATGTTCTTAAAGTGCTAAACATAATGTTTTAGAAATAAGTATGTATATCCTTCTATTTATTGTGCAAAATAAATGCTAATATTTAACATTTTGTTTTTTTATATAGAAAGCAAGGTTACATTTTAACAATACTACACTTCACAAAAAGAGCAGGGTCTGGAGAAAAATGATGCAACAACAGTATATATATAAATATAGATAGTACTCTAATAACTTTAAGAATGTTTAATATTTATATATTCTAAGTGCAAAATAGATTTTAGAAATAATTTATGTATATTCTGATATATAATGCAAAATCTATTTTAAAAGTTAAATTTTCTTATTCATAATTATTTAATGCTATTTTATTTCTATTATTTTATAATGAAAGCATGCTTGTAGACAATTACTTTTTCACATGTTTTATTAAACTTTAACAATAAATTACACTTGCATTGTGCAATTTAAAAAAAAAAAAATTTTTACAAATTTTTATCTGTACATTTTTCATTAATTATACTATTTTATATAGAAAGCAAGGTTTGTGGATACATAAGTTTTTTACATTTGTAATTAATATTTTTTATTTCCTCCATTAATTGTGCAGTAAGTGGATCACGCAGTCACAATAACTCAATAACGTAAAAGTCAGAGTAAGACCTGAAACCTGTTGTATAATATTCGGGTCAGTTTATCCCACTTGTCATTGTTGTAGTAAACACAAGCGTATCAGCCTCTCCAACATTAACTTTGCTTACAGAGTGAAACCCTTGTTTGTGGGAGATCTGTCCACCATTGCAAAATGTGATCACAGTCCATTGACCCTCAATAGGGAGGCTTTTGGGTCTACAGTGGGGTCATGGGACCACCTTTAGTACAGCACAGTGCTTTGCCACCCAAGCAAAACAGTAACAGACTCTGTATGGCAACCTTCAAACTTCCAAACTGGATGTGATATCAAGGTGTGGGATAGTTTTCATCGATTTTAAAGGCAGTTCCTTCTGGAATCAATGCAAATTCTGAGAAAGGTATGTTCAAATATGAAAATGAGTGTGAAAATGCAATTTTCTAGATGTTGGGAAAAGGTTTTGGTCATTCATTACTGGGCAAACTGCATTGTGTTTAGTAACAGCGATTAATGGTGTCTATTGAAAAGGTAACCTACTTTCAAATCAGGAGAGCGTGGTACTGATGTGAGTCACTGAGCTGGAGCTGAGATCTGGAATATGATGCTGTCACACCGTGTTGGACGAGCCTGTCATGTGCTTGTGCTGGTGTTGTGTCTGTCTGCGGCTGAGGACTTCGACTGGTCAGCGAACAACCACGACTCCTTCTATTATGGCACTTTTCCAAATGGTATGATGCCACCATTACTAAATGGATTCCTTTCTCAGATATTGTAGACTTTGGGAAATGAACTATCTGCATGAATATTGATGATGAAAATGAAATACGTTAACTGACAAATAATACTTAACGTAAAATAATTTTTAAGACCATTTCACTTCATTTGTCAGGATTTTCGTGGGGCGCAGGCAGTTCAGCCTATCAAACAGAAGGAGCCTGGGACAAAGATGGGAAAGGACTGAGCATATGGGATGTGTTCACTCATAAGAAGGGAAAGACGTTCTTGAATGATACTGGAGACTCTTCTTGTGAGGGATACTACAAATTCAAGGTGACCATGCTGGTTTTTGCTATGACATTGAATATGAAATACCCCAGCTTAAATGCAACAACATTTTTCTTCATTTTCTCATATAGGGTGACATTTCATTGATAAAAGAGCTGAATCTGAATCATTATCGGTTTTCCATCTCCTGGCCTAGGATCATGCCAACTGGAATCAGGTGTAAGTATCCATACTGCTAACTAGGTAGGACTTTTATATATTTCCAAAATATTTGACCTCCAATTTTGTGTATTTGCAGCTGACCATGTGAATGAGAAAGGAGTGAAGTACTATAGTGCTCTTATTGATGAGCTGCTTGAACACAATATCACTCCTATTGTGACCCTTTATCATTGGGACCTGCCACAGGTGTGTATTCCTGAATATATCCAATAGGCCTACTAGTAGCGCTATTTAAAATATTATTTTCTTATTTAGTTAACCTCTCTGGAACGTTTTGATGAATAATTTTAAATAGCATATTTTATTTGAACTAAAACAAAGCTGTGAGGCAGCAGACTAATGGGCTGTAATGCTTTTGACTTTTTGCTCGTTCAGTTAACGCAACGTTGTGTAATGGAATTACTACAGAAATAAAACAATAACTGTGGAAAATGTGTGTTAAAAAATAGTCGTGATATTGTGATTCATATTTACTGCTGCACGACGAAATGCTGCTAGTGAAATCCAAAAATCCATCGAGAGTTTCACGTGAGAGCGGAACAATTCCCCGCGTAAATTTAGCAACGGTTTTAAGTTGGATGTGGTTTAAGTCCGTGTACCTTCGAATAATTCCTTTATTCGTTAATAAGTTGCTTTGTTAGAATGTGATTTCTGTGTGTACATTGCTTTATATATGTTTATATCGCATACATCCTTACATATTAACTTTAACTGCTTTCTTGCACACATAAAGTCAGAGTTTTGCTAAAGTGGCAGCGCCTTCAGATAACAAACAGATCAACTGTCCATCACAGCCTCCTCTTCATTTTCTAAACCAACAAGAGCCAATTCGATTCATTTTACATTTACTCAACCTTCTCAACATTATTTTTTAACAATATCTGTCAAGATTTGTCAAGTAAAAAGTTGAATACACATTTAATGAATTTCATGCATCCACTGTATTGACTGCAGTAATAATGGATTAGTCTGTAACCTTTTTAGGAAGGTTTTATCATTCATCATTTTGTCTGTTCATTTGGACAGGTTTTGCAGGAGAAATATGGTGGATGGCAGAACATCAGTATGATTAATTATTTCAACGACTTTGCCAATCTTTGCTTTGAACGCTATGGGGACCGTGTCAAATACTGGATAACTTTTAATAACCCATGGGTACGCTCACTCTATTCATATAATAACAGCAAATTAAAGATATATGTAAAGGATGAGCTTATTAATGCTCACTATCTGTCAGTCAGTGGCAGTGGAAGGATATGAAACTGGAGAACATGCTCCAGGACTGAAGCTCAGGGGCACTGGGGCCTACAGAGCAGCTCACCACATCATTAAGGTAACACTTAACTTCCTTGATGTGATATTGTACCATAGTATTTGAGAAGGGAGTTATTGTACATACTGTTTGTGTTGGTTTACTGACAGGCACATGCTAAGGTTTGGCACACTTACGATACTCAGTGGCGAAACAAACAAAGAGGTATGAGCTTACCAGTATCTATAAGTTTATTAAAAATCACACCCTCTGAACCCTCTGGCTACTTTCTTCTCTAGGTATGGTGGGCATTTCACTGTCCGGGGACTGGGGAGAGCCTGTGGACATCACTAACCAGAAGGACATTGAGGCTGCAGAGAGATATGTACAGTTTTACCTAGGCTGGTTTGCTACACCCATCTTTCATGGAGATTATCCTCAAGTGATGAAGGATTTCATAGGTACTGTTGCTAAGTAGATGTTGAATATGTGAGGTTAAGAATGTTGCAATCCGGCATATTAATAACAATTTTGTATCCAAGGGAGGAAAAGTGCACAGCAGGGTTTGGGAACGTCTCGCCTTCCCACCTTTTCTTCTCAGGAGAAGAGTTACATCAAAGGCACCTCTGATTTCCTAGGTGTGGGACACTTCACCACACGCTACATAACCCAAAAGAGCTATCCTTTCAACCGTGGCTCCACCTACTTCTCAGACCGGGATGTAGCAGAGCTAGTCGACCCACGTTGGCCTGATCCTGGTTCAGACTGGCTCTACTCAGTACCTTGGGGCTTCCGCCGTCTACTCAACTTTATTAAGGTGCACAAAGGCTGTCATTGTTTATAGGGCACCGTTTCACATCATTTCCTCATGCTGAATCTTTGATCTTGTTTAATAATATAATGTCTCTGTGACAGTGTCATGTCATGAATTGATAACTTTTGATTTGTGCTCTTTGATTTTCTAAAGACTCAATATGGGAACCCCATGATCTTCATCACTGAGAATGGGGTCTCGGAGAAGATGATGTGCACAGAACTGTGTGATGACTGGAGGATACAGTATTACAAGGGTTACATCAACGAGATGCTCAAAGGTAACCAGCCTCCTTCTGAGGATCTTTTAAAGAATGTTTAAACTGTTTTTGTCCATTTGATGGAAGTCAGTGGGGTACAAAACAATATTGGACCTTTAGCTGTATGGAGAAAAAAAAAAGTACAATTATACTGTATTTGTTTTTAACCTGCAGCTATCAGGGATGGAGTGAATGTAAAGGGCTACACCGCTTGGTCCCTTCTGGACAAGTTTGAGTGGGATGAGGGCTATTCAGAGAGGTTCGGCCTGTACTATGTGGACTTCAGGAGCAAAAATAAGCCTCGCTACCCCAAGGCCTCTGTTCAGTTCTACAAACGCATCATTAAGTCTAATGGATTTCCTAATCAGAGAGAGGTATCTCTTTTGTCGAAATAAGATTACATTATGATTTACTAAAAAAAAAAAAAAAAAGAAGGAATGAAAGACATAATTACCTAGTCGAGATATATAAAAGTAACATTTCCTTCTTATCTTTTATGTTCTAATATAAAATGTCAGTTTTATATATAGCAATGACTAACTAAACCATAAATACACACACACACACGTGTATATATATATATATATATATATATATATATATATATAAAACTGTGGAGGAAACCAAATCACATAACACACACTCATAGTTAAATAATAAAAGCCATTTTTAAGGAAAGTGGTGTTTACTTGATTAACATTTTGAATGAACTTATTCTGCTCCAGATTATTTGACAGCTGTCTTTTAGTACTATCTGGATTAGAGTATCTGTTTTGGTATTGAAACATGCTATTTAGAGTCAAATAAAAATGTTTGTGGAGTCAAGCATTTCCAATTAAATAGCGGTTTAGGGTGAACACGCCAACAAACTCATTTGGTTATCTACCAACAAAACCATCTTGGAGAACCGCCAAGATTAGGATGTAATTACCATATAAATGGTATTTTCTAATGATTTTTCAGTTTTCTTATATTGAACAAACTGTAGTTGCCTTGGACATGTTACAAATGTTTATTTTAAATTATACAAAACCATTTAAACCATTTTATATGTAAAGGTTTACATCAACTATGTGTTAAAGGTGGTGTAATTAACTGAGTTAAACAGTCAAGTTAAAATACAATATAAAAAGACATTTTACAGAACAGAATCTTGAAACCAGTGCCCATCTGCGCAAGCATCTACCTGTAAGAGAACAGTATGAATAAATGAGACAATGACTATGCTCTGAATCATCATCATCATCGGCAGGTTGAGAACTGGAAAACGAAGGCTACAGAGACTTGCTCCACCAGCAATCAGCTCCTGGCTGCAGGTCAGTGGATTATTGATTTGAACTTAGTTGAAAAACCGGGGAAAACAAGGAAACATTCCATTTGTTGATCATAGACTAAAAGAAATCATGTAGCCTTTAATCAAGAACAAATTCAATGGGAACAAATTCCTCTTGAACAGTACATGAGAACATTCCTTGTCTTCATCTGCATCTCCACTGTTTTATTATGCTATCCTCATTTGTGGTTTGACTAGGTTTCTACTTTAGCCATTAGTATCCATAGGGACTGTGTGCTTGCCATGAGAATGGATTGACAAAGACTTTTGGGGAGGTCTGCAACAGAGACTGAGCCTTATCCTCAAACGGGATTTTTCTATGTTTGTCCCTCCTGCTAGAAGCAAATCCAAGGAAAAGAAAGATCATGTAGAAATGCCAAAGGTTTGGCCAGTGCATAATAAAGTTTAGACACTAGGGCACATATAGAAGTAACTTGATCTTTACTTTTCAGCCTGAAAACTTCTCACAAAGACTTTAAAAACCTCACAATGATTGTGTGGGTGTAGTTGGATAAAAAGAACATTAAGCAACTCCAGTTCTGGTCGTCTCTGTTCTTGGGAAACTGAAATGTCTCAAAGTCTTCAGGGGCCATATTCTACAAGCTTCTGTGAATGATGCTATAATGGCTCCACAGTACATATATTCTTAATTAAATGTCACCATAAAGAATTAACCAGATCAGCTATTGGAGCACAGCAAAGCCTCATTTCATTAGGACAAGCTATAATAGAGTGCAAAAGTGCACACCCACTTTTCATGGCCTTGGTTCTGAAAGTTATGTTTCCCATTAATTTTCCTTTCTTTCATTTTAAAAAGAGATATAGGCTATGAACCAAATCAATCAGCAAAAATGCAACTCATAACATTACAAACTTGATTGGAAACAAAAAGTACTTGAACATTCTGCAAAAAGACAAAGGCATAAGACTCTGTACTTGATGGAAAGAACAGTTTTTTTTTTTAATGTTTACAAGCTATCATTAAATATCACTGATTTCTTTTTGTAATGAATGGAAGTTTTTTTAATTATAGTAAATGACATACTATGTTGTCAAGGTTTAATCTGGTGCAGTTTCATAAATCACAATGACTTACTTCTTATGGACTGGTGACCAGGAATTCAGTCAACATAAACTTGATGAACTGTCTGCCGCTTTGATGAGAGCTTGCTTTACTGAAGTTTGATTATCAACAAATAATCATCTGATTATCAAGATTTGGAAATCTTTTTAATCAGAAACTAAAAATGTTGCCTTTGCTAATACTCTAAATACTATTTTGATTAATTAAACTGAAATACTGTATGTGCTGCATAATCTTCAATTAAACAGCCAATATAAGTATAAATCTAAAAGGATGCTTGATGATGCTGCCCTTTTGTTAAAACCCAGTTGACTGTGCTGCTTTATTGTGAGCTAACACAACGGCCCTCAAAGGGTTAATGTGTCTTACTCCTATTTTAAGATTATTTCTCTCTCTTCATTAGAGGAACAGAGGAATACGGCTGCCAATATTCTAAGACTTATTCATGGTAAGCCATCACATACACACAATAGCTTGAAGAGAACTATATTAACCCTTTGAGTGCTCTGTTACGCAAAAGCAGTGTGAAACTGGGCTACGCTATTATGTTTGGTCTGATAAACATGTTTTTTGTATATATTTCAGATCCTTTAACCAGCCACATGGAGATGGTGACCGAGGTTGTGGTTCCCACAGTGTGCACCCTCTGCATTTTGATCAGCGCTGTCTTTCTCATGTTCCTACTCCGCAAACGAAACTAGCTGACTTTTTTTTTTTTTTTTTTAAAGAAACACACTGAATTTGGCTCTTGTTTCTTAGTTAATACTATTTGCATTAAGGAGTTTACGGACACTATGCTGAATTTAAATGATATAGGCAAATAGTCAATTGCTTTTGGAAATTACTTATCTCTATGTGGACTAAATTAGTTGTCTTAAACCCTGTTGAAGCTTTAACTTCTGCAAACTGAAGTGGTTGCATAAACAATACAGCTCACAAGTTTGGGGTCTGTATGATTTTTTTTTAAAGAAATTAATATTTTAATTCAGCAAGGATACATTAAATGGATCAAAAGTGATAAGAAATTTTTTTTTAAAATACTATAAGGATTTTTTTCATATAAATGCTTTTCTTTTGTACTTTCTATTAATCAAAAAATCCTGAAAAATTTACATAAATATTAAACAGTTGTTTCATAATACAGTTTTTGACTGCATCAATCAAATAAATGTAGAACCGGTGATCATGACAAAAAAATTTTAATAATGACCCCAGACTCCTGAACAATATTGTGCATCAACAAATTAAAACCATTGCATAAAAAAATAAATAAATAAAAACTAATAAATATGGTATTTGAGATTTGAAATGACATTCTCAGTGAGTTAATTTCTATGATATGGAGTCTTACCGTTGTTAAGTGAAGCTGATGAGACTACAGCTCACCATGGTCCTGTAGTAAAACATCTTCTCACTTTCTCCATTCGCAGACTCATCTAGGGGTACATCTGCATGTGTGTGTGACCAGATCATTGAAACAAATGACATTTTTAAATTAACTCAACAACATAAGACAAAACGAGAACAGCAAATGAAAAAAAAAAAAAAAACAGCTAGTGACTTCACCTAAATCAAAAGTAATGTGGTCTACTAGAGGCTTGTCGCTGAGATAAAGTGCTGTCTTGACTTCCTTTGACCCCTGTCCACTGGACACCTGCATGGCCCAAGAGAAAGGTTGTTCCCTGAGAGAATAAACAAATATTAATTCATACTTACATACATCATTATTCTGTTTAATAAATCTTACATCAACTGGAACAATTATACAGAGAATATGACAGCTCATAAAAATACTCACTTCTCATAAAAATAGCTAATAAGCGCAGGCTTAATTTGCAGCTGGAAGACATGGTCCTCATCATAATTGGAAGTTTTGTAGTATTGCAAACAGGACCTGAAATCAAATATCATGGTAAGAAACATGAAAAAACTAATTTCAGTAGTTACATTTTACATCTGTTTAATACTCTTGCTATGCACCATCCCCAATGCAATCAAGGGATCTTCAGTGCTCTCTGAAGGTCAGAAAAATACTTTCTCCAAATCATAATTTCTTGTGAAACAAATGGTACGATATATTATTTCTCTACATTATGAATCATTTGATTAATACATAATTTCCGGAAAGGGCAGGCCAGGAAGCTCACTGAGTGAAAAGGAAGAGGCGATCATGAGGAAGACTGAGGAAAGTGCTGCAGGTGCCCAGGATCTCCAGCAGATGGTGCAGTTTCCTCACTCTTATCACCTGCTCCTGCAGGTCCACCTCTGTGTCCAAGTAATACCTCTAGAAATCACAAATAAAATGTAGAAACAACCCCAGTACATGCTAGTATTCATCTAAAAATCATAGAAAAATAAAGTAAAAAGTAGTTTTCTACCAAATAGTTGAGAGTTGTAAGTTCCTTTCCTAAAAAAGAATAACATCAGAATTAAGTCTAAAATCTGCTTCTCAAAGTGCATCTAAAAACTAACATTTTTGTAGGTAATGAAGAGATGGAGTGAAATGTAAACCAAAAAAACAGCTAGATTTGAAATTTGAAAATGCACGTACCAACAAGGTAGTTGATAAAGTCTTTCCTGATCTTGTCCAGGCCGAGCTCTAGCAGCATATTGGCGGGTGTGAGACCAGTGAGAGGCATGGCGTCTATCTGCTGCTGGTACGACTGCAGGATCAGCTTACTGAGAGTGCTATTGCTGTCTTTGTGGATCTAAGAAAAACAATACTCTCATTTAGATACTTTTTAAATAATAATGCTGAAGAAAAAGGTTAAAAATGTTAGATCATGTTCTTTAGTGCATTTAAAGACATGAAGCTGCACATACCCATGGTTTGATTTTACCAAGTTTCACTGCTTTGACAACAATTCTCAGACATTCTGTTACGTCTTGATATGAAGTTACACCTATGAGAAAAAAAAATAATTTGGTTCCAGTAAAGATGTTTTGCTGTATTTTCTGAAAATTCCCAAGGGTAACGTTTACTCTTTCTCATCTTCTCCCACAGTTGTTCTGTAAAGTCCAGGTCTCCTCTCTCAATCACCATTGAGCTGAAGGCTGCTATAGCATCTGTCTTAGCTTTTTGTTTCTGTTATAAAAGATCAAGTGTATAGTTAAAACATAAATAACATTTCCATCGTTTACTCATTCATTCATTCCAAATCTGTATGAATCTTTCTTTAGTGGAAACACAAAATGAGAATTTACCTGAGAATATATAATAAAAGTAAATAAAGAAATGTGCTGTTAATGTTATATTATTAATTTACCTCGGATGCTTTGCCAGTGTGTCCTGGTGCTCCTTGTCCAATATTTTCAAGCTCTAAAACAAGGGAGAAAAATTGCTTCATAAACTAGCAAATGATCTCCCTCAAACTGCAGATGCTACACTTAAAAGGACTGACCATCAGCACCATTTGTATTTATTTATGGCTTATTGCTATGTATACAGAATATACAGTACACAAATTAATCAGCAAAGCTGCAATACCTTCAATGAGTGCTCTGGTCAGGTCCACTGCAGACTGAGTCTCTATTGGTTCCAACCATTCAGTTTCTCCTGTTCTCAAACCTTCTGCTAAAGCCTAGTCAAATGTTTTAAAACAAAAACAAATGCTGATGGCATGAAAATTATTATAATTACATATTAACAATATAATACATATATACACTGATAAACATGTCTATCTAGAATAAGTCAAGTTTTCTGATAGCAAGTTTTTTTTTATTTATGATTTATTACAGAAAAAATTTATTGTTAACTATAAGTTATTTTAAATACTTTTCATTAATTGAAAAAAAAAAGCTGAAACAAAATATAAAATTTAACTTAAAATTAAAGTTAAAATTACATACATTTAATTGAAATACTAAAATGACAACAGTTAACATAACTAAAATTAAATTAAAAGTTAAATATACAGGTTTTAAAACAAATGACAAAAGCAAATAATTTTTTTTTTTACAAAAACCCTTTATGACACCTGAAAATCTAAAAACAAAAAAACCAAATAGTATATAAATAACATTTAAATTACACTGTATAGGAAACATTATTTATTTCCAACACTTACCAGAAGGAACTCCATCTCTTTATAGGTCTGATACAATGGACTCCTCATGTCTCCAACTGCGACTTTGATATTCTGTTAATAGGAAAAAAAGCTACAGAACCTAAAGAGGCAGTATGATCAAAACTTGGACTGAATCAAAGGCAACTGATGCTGACCAGAGATGCTTTAGAAGACAACGGAGGACACTCCAATACTTTCTCCACATTATTCCATGTAAGACTCGCTATTACACTGCTCTGGGACTCAAACATCATGCTCTCCTCTTTTAAGGAGCAAAACAGGTTGTACTGTGCATAGCCTTTTGTCGCCACCTGAAAAAAGTAACAATAAAAATCATAATACTCTTAACAGACAACTAATAGTAAGAAACCTATAGAAGCTAAATGACAAAAAAATATTACTGTAGAAGCATGGTGTCTTTTCTCATGCTCTTGTTTAAGCTCATCCACTGTGGTGAAAGAGGTTTCATCTCCTGTTGGTCCTGCAGAACATTGGGAAAGGTTTTGTCTCTCTTTATGGGTACTTATCCCTTTGAATAATGCATGAGTAACAAATAAGCGCTACTACCTTTGCAGGTGACTGTATACAGTTTGACACCACTGGTTTTGTTCCCACTATAGACGGTTTCTACTCCAAGCCAGGCAGTGGCACATGGGTCCAATTTGTCACAACGGACCCATAGAGGGTGTAGAGTCCCTGGGGCTTCCACCTGGGGCATGTTGGGGTTTTGAGCCATGGTGTACCAAGACATTAGCTGCCTAGCAAATGAAACGGAGTGAAAATAATTCTTTATCATAGTGCTCAGCTTTTGTGAGGGAGAAAAGAATCATTCAATTGTACTATATTGCAACAAGCAACTCCTTTCACCTTGCTTTCATGACAGAGAGCGGCTGAGGCCCTAGATGTTGCTCCACTTTAAAAAGAGTTTCTTCAACAACACTGGTGTCAGCTGTAGTTTCTGTAGCTTCTGGTTCACACTTTGGTTGCTTTTCATTAAATAAGTTCACATGTTTTGTAATGGTTAGGGTGAATAAGAATAGCACATACTATGTATATGAGACCACCATAAACTAACTTACTGCTTTCTCACAGACAAAGATAGGCTGATTTCCACTGAGTATGTCGTGCAAAAGTTCTTCCCTCTCCACCAGTAGAACTGAAATATCATCCTGAAATAAATAAACAAATAACTTGTTCAACTTTTCCATACGCAAGAATAAACATCTTTTCTATTCATCTGCACATTTTAGTTTTACCATATACGTGCAGTTCTCTTTATTTTCATCTTGACACGACCTAAAACAAGCAAGAAAAGAAAATATAAGATAAACATATGAATTACAGATAACAAAACATGACATATGCCAGTTATTCAAGTTCAGTCAATCGTAATAAAAAAGAAAGTTACAATAACTCACTTCAGAAATTTAACAAACGCGTTGGCCTCCGAAACTATTTTTGATCCCATTCCCCTCGTTTTAAAACAAAATATATATTTAATTACCAAATTTTATCCGTTTGAATTAAGAACTTACAGGATTCAAAGCTATTTGATTTCTGCGCGCCTAATATACGTCACGAGGGTTACGACGCATGCGTCCTTTTGCGACGCCTATTCTTGTTAGAAATATAATGTTCAACAAAAAGTTTTTTTTTATTCACTTATTTTTGCAATATTATTTTAAACTAAGATAAAACTAATGAAATACTAAAAAATATCCAAACATTTCTAAATATTTAAATGAATTACTGAAAGTAGATCCATATGACCCATCCGCCAGCTTCCACTTATATAGTGCCGAAACATATTGGCACGATTATTACTTTATCGCATGTATCTTATTGAAATTCACTGTAATTAAAATAATAAATGATACAAAATATTACTTTAATTAAATCTAGATCATGTTTATAAAAATAAGCTACTGAATAAAATGAAGCACATGCCTGGGCGGAAGTGACATAAATCGGATGGATATGCGAGTGGCAGTGGATTGCTTGATTCTTCCTTTTCTTCCGTGGCCGCCATCGAGTTAGGAGCGTGGTTCCTGGCGAGCCGTGAAAACTTACAATAATGGTGAGCACAGAGAATATTATTTCACTGCCTTAAGCGCGTTTTCAATAAAGCTTCTCCGTTATATTGTTTTACATGCATACAATTACTCAGCAGTTGGTTTTTGGATAAAGTGTTAAACGTTGGCTTCTATGCTCGCACTAACAGCGGCTCGCGGGAGCCATTTTGATCTAGTGCAGCGTGTACACACGTGTAGTCGTGATTTGGTAGCTGACTCAGTTTAGAGGTTATTACCTCGAAATTCAAACGTGTAGATATTAAATAAGTGCTATTCCGTCCTTTTAGAACTTCTAATATAGTTTAACAGTCTTGATCATATGTAAGACTATAACATAATCGGAAATGTTAGCTTGCGTGTTGTGGCCTAGTCTTAGGTTTGAACGCAGACGTGAAGTGATCGTTCACTTTAAAATGCCTAACTTAATCGTTTATTCATCCATATGATAGTAAAAAGAATAAACGTCATACAAGTTAGAACAACCTTAGGATAAACAAATGACACGGTTGATTTTGCACCCAATCATCACGTTAATTTACAGCAGTTTACCCACTAGCTCTATAGCTAAATGTTTTGCAACTTATCATTTTACCTCACAAGTTTTTATCTGGAACTCTTGCTATGATGGTGTAATTTGCGTCCTACTCTGTGTTCAGTGACAGTTGCCTGCTGTCTCATGCTGGCACGGACGGTTGATGAAAACAAAGACTGAGCAAGATCCAATTTTATAAGTGATGAATTAACTTGTAAATGGAAATACCTTAAGTTGTTCATACCTCTGTTTTTGTTGTTTTAGGCTTGTGCCCGACCGTTAATCTCGGTCTACTCTGAGAAAGGGGAGACATCTGGCAAAAATGTGGTTCTGCCTGCAGTGTTCAGGGCTCCCATCCGCCCTGATGTTGTGAACTTTGTGCATACCAACATGCGCAAGAATAAGCGCCAGCCCTATGCTGTTAGTGCACTGGCCGGTGAGTGTTTTAAATATACAAAATTGAAATGTCAATTCAATGATGACATTCCACTTCAAGGTCCGTGTTTCTGACGACTGATTATGTTGGAAGATCTGAGAGGCATTTCTCTGTCTGATATTTTGCCACGGTATGAAATGATCAATAATAACTCCAAATTGTGTCGTTTCAGGTCACC
Source organism: Carassius carassius (assembly GCF_963082965.1). Classification (NCBI taxonomy): domain Eukaryota; kingdom Metazoa; phylum Chordata; class Actinopteri; order Cypriniformes; family Cyprinidae; genus Carassius; species Carassius carassius. The sequence continues at coordinate 22,326,114 of NC_081777.1, forward strand.
AGACTAGCGCTGAGTCCTGGGGCACAGGAAGAGCCGTGGCCCGTATCCCCCGCGTGCGTGGTGGTGGCACCCACCGCTCTGGACAGGGTGCTTTCGGAAATGTATCCTAAACTATCCCAACATTTACTTGAACAACTTGTCAAAATGTGATTATAAGCAACCCTTGCTGTGATGGTGTAATTTGCGTCTTACTCTATGCACGGCGACAGTTGCCTGCTGTCTCATGCTGGCATGGAAGGTTGATGAATATTAAGACTGAGCTGGTTCACTGATACGCATTTAAAAATCAAGTGTGAAATGTTGACCCTTGACTCCACTGTAGATGTGTCGTGGTGGCCGCATGTTTGCCCCCACAAAGACATGGCGCCGTTGGCACCGCAGGGTCAACGTTAACCAGAAACGTTATGCCATCTGCTCTGCCCTGGCTGCCTCTGCCCTGCCTGCCCTGGTCATGGCCAAAGGTGGGTGAACACATTGTGTCCAGAGCTTCATAATCCAAGTCTCCCTGAATTTTATTTTTTTTTCTCTCACTGACAAATGGCAAATGTTTCAGGTCACCGCATTGAGGAGATTCCTGAGGTCCCACTTGTTGTTGACGATAAAGTTGAAGGATACAAGAAGACTAAGGAGGCTGTGCTTCTGTTGAAGAAGCTTAAGGCATGGAACGACATCAAGAAGGTGAGTTACTGTCAAACTCTGGCTTAATGTTGTGCTTTACCAGCATGAACTTTTTTTTTTGATGCGTATATCTGTTCTCTAGGTTTATGCCTCTCAGCGTATGCGTGCCGGTAAGGGTAAGATGAGGAACCGAAGGCGTATCCAGCGCAAGGGACCTTGCATCATCTACAACGAAGACAACGGTGTGACACGAGCTTTCAGGAACATCCCTGGTACGAGAGCTCCTATTTTGCAGTTGCTTCACGTGTAAACTTTAAACATGATGATATCCACTTCTGGTCCGTGTTTATGAATCCTGTGATTTCAGTGGAAGTTCTGATCCTTGTCAGGCAAAATGTATGTTGATCCAGATGATTGCAAAATCATAAACCTCAAGGTCTCTTTTCTCAGGCATCACACTGCAGTCCGTGAGCAGACTGGACTTGTTGAAGCTTGCTCCAGGTGGACACATCGGACGCTTTTGCATTTGGACTGAGGGTGCATTCCGCAAACTGGATGACCTCTATGGCACTTGGCGCAAAGCCTCCTCCCTTAAAGTGGACTACAAGTGAGTTCCTTTACCCTTCTTTCTTGTCCTTGTCTGGTTGTGCATTAAACAACAGTGATGAGCTTCAACTTTAGTCCGTGTTTTTGAACACAATGATATTATTAAAGTTCTGAGTGAAAAATAAGGAGGTCTAAAACCCCACTTGCTCATATGCACACCTAGATTTTAAAATGTGTAGATGTTGAGCATAAACTTTTGGACTCACTGTCTTGTCATGTTCCAGCCTGCCCATGCACAAAATGACCAATACAGATATGCACAGAATCCTGAAGAGTGAGGAGGTCCAGAAGGCACTTCGTCCTGCTAAGTAAGTTTTGGTTACTTTAATCATCTATATTGCCAACATATCATTGCAGTGATGAGATTACTACTTCAGGTCCGTGTTTCTGACTAATGATTGTATAGGAAGTCCTGAGCCATCTTGATTTGTAAGGTTTTTTGTTTTTTTTACTTGACAAGTAGGGTAACAAGTTTCTTTACACAATTGCAGACACAAGATTAATCGCAGAGTACTGAAGAAGAACCCTCTGAAGAACCTGAGAGTGATGATTAAGCTGAACCCCTATGCCAAGACAGCCCGTCGCCGTGCTATCCTGGCACACAACCCTGACGTAAGTACCCTCATGATCCACTAGTGTCAGTATAGTATGATAAACATGCTAAGCAATTTCTAAATCTGTAAATTTGTGTGCAGATCAAAGCCAAGATGTTGAAACCCAAAAAGAAAAGGGTTGTGAAGAAGAACAAGGCCAAGAAGCCTGCAGCTGCTCCTGCTCCAGCTCAAGCTTAAACTTCATGAACAGTCTATGGATTTCACAAATGATTTTCAAATAAAACAGCCGTTGAAAATTCTGATAAATCTGTTTTTTTATTAATCCACTGCAAACAATAAGCACTGCCACATTCCATCAGTTGTCATCTGTTAAATAAATCAAAAGTTTGTCTAAGTTATGACTGATTTTCTCTCACTTTTGAGTTAAAGGCTGCACGTTCACATTGAAATAAAACAATGCAAAACATTAAAATGAAATAATGTAACCACTGATAGCTGATAGTGCAGTCATAAACCTTGAAATTAAGAGATTAAAAAGTATAACATTATCACAGCAACTTGACATTCAGGAGGATCCATAGCATTTACGTTTTAGCAGTGTAATTTCAGCCTTTGATAACTTTTGCAATATTAGATTTCATAGTAAGAAAAATATTTTTTTAATATTGGTTTTATGGATGCTATCAGCATTTAACCAATATTTGGCAGAACAGATTTCAAGCGACCTATTGGAGCCGTAATGCATTATTTACAGGAGTATGCTCATTAATACTCGGGACAACATCTAAAATGAGTGTGATTAAGAGGGCAGTAGGTTGCTGTTGGCCTATGGACTGACTGTTAAGGTGGAACTGGGGATGTTGCAGGGGAAGAAACACTAAATGGCTGGTCTAGAAAAAGATGGCTGCTCTCACATTCCCACGCTGTGAGTTGGAGTTGCTGGCTGGTTTAGCCCAATGGTGCTACATAACCAATCAGCAAAGTCAACCTCCTCTGCCTCTGAGTTCTTTATGAAGGAATGGACCTGGAAAAAAAATGATTACACGTTAGATGCATGAGGTGCATTCATAGGAAAAATATATACAGAAGTATTTAAATAAAATGATTATTCCTACCATCAGTTGCTTGAGGTCTGCTCTTTCTGCTGGATTTTTGATTAAACTGCACAAAACAGAAAAAAACAGTGAGTGACAGAATTAAAATGTTAACATTGGTCTGTCTAGTATAGAGACCCTAAGAGGACATGGGTAAGATTCAAATTATCTGCATTCTCTTGGAAAAGTTGCGTTCCCCAGAGAACCCCAAACTAGTTTTAGTTCAACCACTAGATGGAGCAGCAAGCACCACTGTAGAATATTTTTTTGCATTTAGAAGATGATTTTATCCAAAGCAGCTTTCATTGCACTCTGCATTTTTATCAGTATGCCAGTTGCCTGGGAATCAAACCCATGACCTTGGCATTACATGCACCATGCTCTCCAAGGTGAGCTACAGTGCAATTTTGCTTACCATTTGTTAACAAAGTCTTGAAATTCTGCACCAAAGATGCTTGGTAGCTTGGGAGGTGGCTGAAAAAAGAGAAACAGCTCCATTAAGGATAAGTGAATCAGCCAATAAATCCTCACTTTAATGAATTCACTGCCATAAAACTGTTTAGTGATCTTTTAAGCACCACTGAAAGCTTACTTCATTGACAATATAGTCAAGCAGCTCAAATATAGCCATGGGAGGTCTGCTGTCTGGACCGTATGCTAAAAAGACAAAAATATTAAAAATAAAATCACTTTATTATGTATTATATTCTCAGAAACACCTCTAACATAAGTTACAGGATAACAGACACTCACAGCTGCCGGGTCGACCAGGAGGCCTGGGTTTAGGGGAGGCGTCGCTGGCCGAGGGGTCCCCTTCAAGGGGCTGCCCAAAGATTTGCTCCAGCTCTTTGGCATCAGGTGGTGGGATAGGGAAGCGTCCAATAGCCATCTCCACTAGAGAGAGACCCATGCTCCATATGTCAGACTGGACAGAGTAGTGAGTCCCTTGAAGGCGTTCGGGCTACAGATGGACACAGAGGAGAAGGATCATAGAGAAAGGAAATGAACATTATCATAAAGGAAGCGATGTGATGGAAAGCAGGAGCCTGAACAAACAAATGGCTGTACTGAGATTCTTCAAATCAAACATCCAAGGCATCAATCATGTCCTGGCTGAAGAATTAAATTGTGCTCATTAATGAGAGACTGCAACTTATACAATATAAAGTTATGCACAGATTACATTACACCAAACCTAATCTGAATAGTAGGGCTGCATGATTATGACAAAACTCAAACTAAGCTTGATGACGCCAGCAACCTGTCTGACAGATGTAAATCTTGTAGTAGCTGTGCGTGCAAACTGCCATCGTTAATCTTGCAGAGACGGCGAGCTTGAGCGGGGAGTTCTTTGGCGTGAGTGAGCAGGAGTAAGTATTCTGATTAATTATTTTGTATAGTATTTTAAAATGTAACGCCAGTACGCCATATTAAGTTAATTGCCTGCGAGCTTCTCCTCCTGTCTGTACGGTAATGCGACAGAGAGTCGAGTGGTTATGACGCAATCGTTAGCCTATTTTTACAAAAACTGTTTCTACGGGGCCATAATGTAACATAGAAGGTAATGGAGCCCTTTATACATTGTCGTGTATCTTTAGAAATAAATAATGGACAAATGGAGTCTTTAAACGCCTCAGATGTAAAGTTATTCGCTGTCAAAGTGACGCCAAAATGAATGGGAGTCAATGGGAATGCTAACGCAAGTGAAGTTCTGCTACAAGATGGCGGCACGCTGCCAACTTCAACTTCCGGTCGACTTCCTTGCCGCCTGGTTTACCCTCACCACGTCTCGCAGTTGCTGCTTAGAAGTGCAACATTGTAAATGGTCCGTCTGAAACAGTGTCCCGCGGCGTAGCATAACTGAGTTATTAAATACACCAGTATGGCGCTATATTCAAAATTAACATCGTAACGAAAATATACACCGGTTTTCGGTATGAACCGGTTTACCGCCCAGCACTAATTACGATGATCACAATTTACATTGAATGAAGTTTATACCATGGTGTGATGCAACTGCATGCCATATTTTTATATGAAAATAAGATGAAAACACTCTAACTGAAAAACTTTGTGCTTTTCTATAGTACTATTTCTGTAGTGTAGAAATAGTTCTATAGTGTAGACTCAAATGTCAACTGAACATCGGATTGGTTTCTTCTTTAAATATGAATGGTAGGATTACGTAATTGTGGCATCCATAATTGTAATTGCGATTAGAAATTCGATTAATGCTGCACCCCTAGTGAATAGGTTGTACCCCTCTATCTCTCCTTTGTGTGATATATGTAAAAGTGCTGACAGGACATACAGTCATATATTCTGGTCCCGTCTGAATTTTGGAAAGTATTTTTATGCTTTATTCTCGTGCTTTTGAAAATTAGATTAATATTGACATGGATTTAGAGCTATTTGGATGTTCAGACCAGGCTCTAATTTGGCCTCAATCTCAACAAGTCCCTCTCATGTTTGGCATGGTGCTGGCCAAAAGAGTGATTTTGATAAATTGAAGATGTTTGACAAAATCTGGGGGCCCTTTCTCAGGTCTATATTTTAAGGATGTCCTTGCTATGTTGTTAATGTGTTACACGTGTCATTTGATCTTGTTTTTCCTGTCCTTTCTTGTTTTTTTACTTTTTCATTTCCTTGGTCCTTCTGTTGGTGAGGTTCTTCTGATGGTGATGTGTGATTAGAGTGCGTGTTCATGAAAATTTGGTGCATGTTTGGGTTGGGGGGAGGGGAGGAGTGTCATATGGTGTAACTATATTGGTTATAAATTACATATGTTTTAAAATATATACACTGATAATGATCAACCAGAACATTAAAACCACCTGCCTAATATTTTGTCTTGTGATATCTTTGAAACCAAGACAAACCAAGATCCTTTACATTCTGTACATTGCAAGGTGAGGCCTCCGTGGATTGTATTTGTTGGTCCAGCACATCCCACAGATGTGAAGGGCAACATATTGTCAAGTTCCTCAAGCCATCCCTAAACATTTTTTGTAGATGGCAGGGTGTATTGGGCACCAGTTTAGATGTGGTTATCCTTCCTTGCACCACTATTGGTACCACTATTCACTGCACACCAGGAACACCCCAAAAGACTTGGCGTTTTGGAAATGCTCTGACCCAGCTGTCTAGCCATTACTATTTGGCCCTTTCAACACATGAAATTCAAGAACTGACTGTTCACTTGCTGCCTGATATATCCCACCCCTTGATCGGCACCATTGTAATGTTAAAATAAATGTTTTTTCTCCAATAAACGTTAAATAAAAAATATGAATCAAATATCTCTGAAGCATATTACCATTCATATTTAAATTTCCTTTTTAATACACAAGGTCTGAGGTGTTTGATCGAAGTGTCTGAGATTCTTTAAATCCCACAGCTGTGTGCATATATTTTTGCTGGAGGTCCTCGACATTTTTTTAGATACATGGCATAGTTGATTCTATCAAATACCAACAGATAAAAAAAATCAAAACCTGACTGCCTCTACTAGAAATATTTTAATGGCGCCGAGGTTGGATCTTCTATAAGAAAAATAACACAAATTGGGTCACTGAGCACACAATGAAGGTTCTGCCGTGGCCTTCACAGTTTCCAGACTTCACTGTAGAAAATGAATGGGTAAAATGAAGAGGAGAGGCACCTCAGCATTTAAAGGACCTGGAGAGATTCTGTATGAAGGAATGGTCTCTGATCTCTTTTCAGGTGTTCTCCAGCCTCATCAGGCATTATAGGAGAAGACTCAGAGCTGTTATCTTGGCAAATAAAGGTTGCAGAAAATATTGAAGAAAAGGGGACCAATTATTGTGGCCAACGAATACTAGAGAAAAACATTTATTGAGAAAAACATTTAATGAGATTTTCCCCATTTTCAATTGTTTTACTTTAATGAAAGATTCGATTTATGTGATTTTTAAATGAAACATCAAAAGGATAAGCATCGCAGATTTATTTCCAAAGCCTTCTAAAAATTTTGCCTCCAACTGTGTATATACCTTTCATTATAATATAATATATTAACATGGGTCATCATGAGTCATTTTTTACAGTGCTACAGTGGGACATTTTAAAGATTTAAATGGGATGTTAGTAAGAAGATTTGATTGTATTGGTATTTTTGATGCAAATAAACTTACAGACATGTAGGACCTGGTGCCCACAAACGAATTGGCCATGGAGTCAATGAGCTGTCCACTCACACCAAAGTCACACAGCTTGATCTCACCACGCGAATTCACCAGTATGTTAGATGGCTTGACATCTGAAAGACAACGACAAGGTCTTCCCTTCAGTAAATACAGTGTCAAAAGAAAAAGTAGATGAACAGATATCAGTTAGAGATAACACAACACCACTCACCTCTGTGCATTATCTTGTGTTTCTCCCTCAGGTAGGACAGGCCTTTTATCACCTGCATAAATGGAAAGGAAACAGGTCCAGTAACATTAAGCACTTTGCTTTAGCTTTGCTTTCTGGAAACAGTCCAAAAGAGACTATTGGGGATATTTTTGAGAAAGGTTGCAGAGATACCAACCGCAATGCTAACTTTGCCCAGTATTTGTTCTGGGATCTTGCCTGCTTTCTTCAGGCACTGGTCCAGCGAGCCGCCATCCTACAGTAAAAGATTTTGGTAACATTTTACTTAAACCCTTTATGTATAATGCATTATGAAGGATTCTTAAATGGTATAATGCATTATAATTATTCACAATGTGTGTTACATTATATCTTATAATACATTATATCTTGTCGGAAATAATTATAACCAAATTTTAAATGCATGGTGTAACAATGAATTCATAAGTGTTATAATGTATAAACTGTAGTTACAATTATTCATGAGATTGTACAGTGCATTATAGGGTGTATTACAAGGCATAATTTATGCATTAAAACTACTTTTATACTACATTATACATAAAGGCTTTAAGTAGGCTTTAAGTGTTACCAAGATTTTTAATGGATTTTTTTAAATTCATCAATACTTATAAAGCACATATAAAAGCAAAGGTAGTGTTTTAAGGATACTGAAAGGATGCTGGAATGATAAAATGAAATTTTATTTATTTAATAAATAAATACAATACAGAAAAAATAAAAATACAGTAAAAACAATGATTTTGTAATTTTTTTACAGGTTTCTATTTAAATAAAATGTAAAACATATTTTTAATATTATTATCAAAGTTTAAAACAGTTATGCTGCTTAATAGTTTTGTGGAAAAATCCTTTTTTTCAGGATACTTTGATGAATAAAAAAAAGTTCAAGAGAACAGCATTTAATTGAAATAGTAATCTAAATATTATAAATGTCTTTGTTGACTTTTGATCAATTTAATGAATCCTTGCTGATTAAAAGTATTCATTTCTTTTGTAAAATCTTACTGACTTCAAAGTATCCAACAGATTAAATATATTTATACTGTTATACAAAAAGAGAGAGATAGGTAAACTCTCATATTCCTCTGTATTATATTCGACACTGAGAGCAGACAGTACCATGTTCTCCATACAGATGCTGATCTCTCCATCACTGTAGAAAGCTCCGTAGAATCCCACTATGTAGGGGGAGTTACACTCATGCAGCACCTGCAGCTCTCTGATGATCTGATTCCTTATTGCTGGCTTGATCTCAAGGTGGATCAACTGCATGAAGAGAAGAAAAAGAGGAATATATTACAAGAAAAAAGGTTGAAATCTATAACTTTTAATAAAAATCAACCACTGAAATCTAAGAACATTTTGCATATTTTTTCTTTATATCAATGTATTTTACATTCATGCTGCTGTTTACAATGTTGTGATTTGTCTTTGTAAGTGCAGGGCAAAAGCCTAATTAACTGCTCTCAGTACCAGGCAGAGCTTCTCTCTGTAATTGCCAGGGTGTTTGCATTTTATAGTTAGCTTGACAAGTAGTTGCTTCTCTGCATGCGTACTGTCAATTCTTTGTTTCATGTATGCGGTAAATGAGCTGTTTGGAGTTTGTCTGCTGACTGCACTTCAGCTTGTTTTCTTCCTTGGGTGGTCTCATATTAAGGATGATTTGTTTCATCATTCTAGGTAGTGGACCAGTGGTAATTTGGCTTAAAAGTAGATTTGTTCCTTGCACAAGTTTTTTAGGAAAAGTGTAATTTAACTCTCAAGGAAGAACTATTGAATCAAGTTTAATTAGCTTTACTACATGCATTACATGTGCAATAAATATCACAGTATCCATTCAGCATGCTAATAACAAAATGTCATGCATTATTACTGTAATGTCTAATTTCGTCCAATCTATAAAAAGACATGATGACATGAATAGCTGATGCCTTCAAGAGATATCGGAAAGGCAGCACTGGCTCAGCTCTAAAACTGCTTCCGATCGATTCAAGGCTGGTAATGACAATCACTGGACTTAATTGACACCCTCCCTGGTTGTAGCAGTTTTCTTTATCATAACATACCTTCCTGGCCATGATGAAGCCTGAGGGTCTGTGTAAGACCTTGAAGACCACTCCTCCATTGCCTGCACCCAACTCACAGATCTTCTCAAAGTCATCATCTTTTAACTCTCCGACTTTCTGCTTCTGGGTGAGGAAAGCCTCCAGTCGTTTCTTCTGCTGCTCATCTAGCTCCAGTTCTTCTAGTTTCTTCTGCAGAGCTTCCAGATTTGTTCTAACAGACAGAAAAAATGAATTTAATTTGTAAAGTGATGGAACTGGTTCAATCTACATGTCAACGCAGCCATGAGGGTCTACAGAGCTCCTCTCTTTAACCGAAGCAATTGCTTCAAATATTAATAATCAGTTAAGCAATTTTGTTCAAATTGTATTTTCCTAATAGATAATTATGCTAAATTATTTAATAAGGTTTTCTATTAGAGTTTCTCTTTTTTTATTCATTACAGTAGCAGGACAGTTGTATTAGCCTGACATTTTTTTACTTCATGCCCCCTGAAAAATATCAAATTAAATTTTAAATCAGTAAATGAAATCATGCATATCACAGTGTGTGTATTTAAAGGGATAGTTCACCCAAAAATGAGAAATCACCCTCATGTCTTTCCGATCCTGTATGAGTTTCTTTCTTTTTTGAACATTAAAGAAGATATTTTGAAGAAGGCTGATAATCAAACAGTTGATGGTTCCCAATGACTTCTATCATTCTATCTTCTAACATAAGAAGGAAACTCATACGATTTGGAACGACCTGAGAGTGAGTAAATGAGGACATGATTTAGCATTTTTGGGTGAACTATTCCTTAAAGTCGTTGTTTGTACTGTATGCATTAATGTTTTGATGCATTTTTTTCTTTTATAAATGAATAGGACAAAATTGCTTAATGTGACTGACACTGTCATTTTTCAAACTACAGTCCAGTGTTGTTATTGTTAACTAAATCTAAAGCTTTCGAAATTAGTTAATTAAAAAGCTGAAATAAAATTAAACAAAAGTATTAAATAACTTAAAAAAATTAAATGTTGCCCTGAACTAAAATAAAATAAGCTGAGGTGGAAGTATTAAAATGACCAACACTAAAATTATCTAAAAATAAATAACAAAAGTACATACAATTACTAAAACTAAAATGAAAACTTCTTTCTACAATTGTATATAAATAATACTAAAATAACACTGCTACAGTCTTGGACTTGCTTTAGATATTACACATTAATGTGTGTTGGTGGCGCAGTGGATAAGACACATGCCTTTGGTGTGAGAGACCCGGGTTCAAATCCACTGTGAGACACCAATGTGTCCCTGAGCAAGACACTTAACCCCTAGTTGCTCCAGAGGCGTGCAACCTCTGACATATATAGCAATTGTAAGTCGCTTTGGATAAAAGCATCAGCTAAATGAATAATGTAATGTAATAAAGTAATGTCTATGACAGTAATTGCTCTCGTGATCAGTAATAAGCCAAAGCTCTTGCATGCTGAAACATATTCCCATCCTTAAGGCAGAAAACGTAAAAACATTGAATAGATTATTGTACAATGTGTGCGTGGAAATGTATGTGATGAGAAGACTTTATAACATCTTCTTCCTAAAGCTCTGGCTGAGGAAACAGCGAGTTCCTCTAAGCATGTGAACCTTTCCCTTGGCCCTGTTGTCATGGTGATGTATTTCCTTAGCTTCCTTTAACTTCCATGACCCTCCGCTCACTATCCTCTCTGCATCTCCTCCAACAGCACTCTGTTCTTCACTGTTGCATAACTGCATTTACCAGGTGCAATCATGATAAAATCTTGTGTGCTCAAAAGAACCAGTTAAAAGACTTAGGATTCAGATATTGATACTAATTCGGAATTATGTTAACATAATCTTAGGTTTCCTGCAGCTTGCAATTCAGCTTTGGATGCCACACGTGTTAAACATCTGTAATGTGGGTGTATCTCATGCTGTATCACCAAATGAGTGTTTCAGGACCATTGGACACCATGAGCCTCAAGGGCTTTTAAGCACTGAGCCAATTCAGATGTAAAACATGTTGTTCTGCTCTTGAACAACGTTTCGGTCCACAACAAATGACACTCACACATAAATTTACATCAAAGCTTGCTGATCAGTCTGCAAAATATCGCAACACTTAAGCTCCAGGACAGACGGCACGACTCAGGTGGATGAGAACAGCACAAGTACTCCAGGATGTCTTTGTCTCATCTATATGCAGAATGAGGCGAAGTGTTTTCATTTTTGACAGCAAGGCCAGATATATCCATGGTTACGAGGCTGCTGTGTGGGTGTACGTGGGTGGCGTGGACACGCTGTGGTGGAGACGTGATAATGGTGAAGGACGCAGAAGATATCAGAGTGGGGAAAAATACTTTCACAAGTTAACTCAAACCTTGTGTTGCATGTAGGAGGCCTTACTCAGAACAGTTTCAGTCCAAGTGAAGAGCAACAGAAGATGTTTTATGTTAGCCTGATCAGACCAATAGTTAAAAATTTTAATTGACTTGCCAACATTTTCTACTGGCTCCAATACCACCACAAATATAAATATAAATATAAATATAAATATAAATATAAATATAAATATAAATATAAATATAAATATAAATATAAGTGTATATATATATATATATATATATATATATATATATATATATATATATATATATATATATATATATATATATATATATATATATATATATGTTAAATGAATAACATAAATACAGTTTTTTATTTATTTTTGCAGTATTATCTGAATTTTTTATTTATTTAATATATTATAAAGAAAATTTAAAAAATGACAACAGTATGATATAATGCAAAATTAGTTTTTAAAATGCATAACAGCAAATTAGTTTATAAATTTGCAACAGCAATGCTGCATTTATTTAAACAAAAAGACACTGTGAAATAATACTACCATTGAAATTGTGTTGGTTTTTTATTTTTATATATTGTGTATTAGAATTAATTATTTTGATGGCAAAGCTGAATTTTCAGCAGTCATTACTCCAGTCTTCAGTGTCACATGATCCTTCAAAAAAACCAACAAATACATCACAAATAAAAACGTCAAAAGTTACGATTGCAAGGTAAGAATATGGTTCTTTTTCCCACATTTCCACATAACAAACTGCTATGTTTTCCTCCCAAAAATGTGTTTTCACTTTAATTGTTCTGGATTCTGTGTTTTAAAATTAAACTTCATCTTAAAAAGAGCATCAAATAAAATCAATTCATAACATTTTACAAATTACCTGAAAATTGAATTATTAATTTAAAAAATATTTACAAAATGTATTTACAGAGCATAATACGAAGCGGAACGGTTCATAGCAAAGGTGTTTTTTGCAACAGTATTAATGTAGTTACAACCCAGCATGCTATGCTACAACTTGTAGGAAAGTAATAAATAATTCAATACTACTACATAGTATTTAATTATTTAGTCTAACCTTTGATACACCATTTTGTATACATAAAAAAAGGCAGATTCTTTCTGAGGAAAGATACAAAAAGTGCATAAAAGAGAAGAGTAAAGCTGCTCACAATTTGAGATTCAAACAGGAACAGTACTTGGAAGAATCATAACTTCTCTTCCTTTTTCTTTTTTGAGTTTTTGAAGAGGTGTGTTGATACAGTATGCTCAAACACAGGAAATAAGTGGTCAACTTCACATGTCATGCAATGGAATGTGGATGTAAACACTAGGGAGCTCCGGGATCAGCTGAGGTTAGACAGAAGCAACCCGTTTCTCTGTGGGGAGGAGCACAAAACCAGAGATTGTTCTATTAGTCCATTTTTAACTACGCTCCATAAATCACTCCTGTGGATACATCTGTGCTGTCATCCTGTAAATCCACAATTTAAACAGATCTCAGATATAACCATCCTAAAGGAAGAGAATTAGGGAACAGGTATAGGGAGTGTCTGGGAATTATCAAGCTCTTCTTGATGCACTATCACAGTATTCATATACTCAGCAGCGCTCTTAAGTCAAATGAAGAGCAGCAGATGGTGCCATGGTGTGTGTGTGGTGTGATTGTGTAACACTGTAACACTGTGTGGTTTCCTACTGATAATCTTGAAAAGACACAATGCCGCATTGAGCTTGTGGGAATGGGAAACAATAGCAGCAGAGGTACCACTGCCAATGAAGAGAGATGAAACAATGTTGGCAGGGTACAAAATTAGCACTGGCAAGTGCCAAATGCAAAGAAAACTGGCTTTGGTAAGAAAATAAAACAAGGTTACCAGTCATTTGGACAGCAACCTTTTTAAGAACAGAACTATATCACCAGAACTAAAGTCTGACATTTGAGTGAATCAAATTAAAATGTGTAAGTGTTAAATAAATAAAAAATAAAAATATTGAGCAGCACAACTGTTTCAACATCAATAATAATAGGAAACCAAGAGCACCAAATCAACATATTAGAATGATTTTTGAAGGATCGCATATGCTAGCGATGGGTAGGATTAGGGTTGTGGGGTAGATGCATATCATATGTACATGAAAACTGCGTATCATATGCATGCCAACAAATTTCGTATCATCTGCATGTGAAAACTGCGTATTATATGCACCCCAAAGTCCATTTTTGGATGATTAACTGCGATTAATTGCATCCATAATAAAAGTTTTTGTTTACATAATATATGTGTGTGCAGTGTGTATATTTATTATGTACATATACGTCACACTCATGCATATATTTAAGAAAAATATGTTTATATATTAAATATATATAATTTATATGAATATAAATAAACACGTAAAACAAGTAAATATTTTCTAAATGCTGTATGTGTGTCTTTATATATACAAAATAAATATACACATTACACACACATATATTATTTAAACAAAAACTTTTATTTCGGATGCAATTAATCGCGATTATCATTTGACTGCACTAATCAATACCACAAGTTTTTGTTTTTATATGGCGTACTATTTATACGCATTTTCTTGAGACAGGGCTCCAATGAACAATATCATTCTGTTTATTATAAGCGCATGCTGCGGTTTTGTCTTCAGCCACTTTAAATGCTCGAGCTCTTGAAGTCAGGATGAATTCTGACTGGCTGTCAATATTTTTATCGTTTATCAGTTCATCAAAAATCATTCTCAAAGTGATTTCAGCCATATTGTTCCTCTTTGCTGTTATCATTATAGTATAATATACATATTATATATGGTGTACTGTGGAATTAAATATTTTTCAAGAATCTGAATGATTATTAAAACTTTTTATGGCCTTTAAAGGCACCAAAATGAAAATATGAATGAAAAAGAAATTATCTGGTGTTAAAAACGTTTAATTTCATAGCTGTTAATATATTGTTGGCTTCTAAACTTACTCTCCACTGGAGGCAGATACTGTTGCTGTTTTATTCCTAATTTACAAACTGTAAATGCATGAAAGAGTTGATACATATGAAGTGCTTCACAAGCGACAAGCAAGAACTTAGAAAATAATATTAACAGCATTCTTTGAGATAGGCTTGCCACGACAGATTTAAAGCAGAGGCTTCTGGGGAAAAAAAAAGAGTTGTCACAGTATTTAACATTCCACTGAGCCTCTCTCTATAACACTGACTTCCACAGGACTGAATCACCGCTGCACACACACACACACACACACACACACACATTCCAAAGCAAGCTCGCCACAGCCTGTCCTGCTCTCCAGGAAGGAATGTAATTCTGCTTTACTGTCATTCTCCCAAACACCTCTTCTATCGCACTATAGCATAGCTAATACTCATTATTTATGTACAAGTAACAGCCAGTTTCTATATACAAGGCTGCAACTTTATCTTAAATAATTAATAGTCTCTTAATGCCAAATGGAGACTACAAGAGGGGAAAAGTCTCTAAGCTCTCAAATGAGCTCGACGCAACAAGAGGCAATGACATGCACCACTGGCTCAGGCTGTGAGGACTGTCACTGCCTTGGCTTCAAGAGGAGAAAAGTCACAGGCCTGCCAAATGAAGGTAGCACAGACAGAGGTGGTCCTTTGTCACCATATCTATCTGTGGCTTGGTAAAGCTGACAAACAAATCGACAGATCGCCATCACTTGCATCTATATGTGGTGGTCAGTTAAAATCCTCAATAAATCACATACTGAGGTAAACTGGTTGATAATACTTGGGCTCGGAGAATGATATTACATTTATTTACTTTTCTGTTTTACATTAGGGTCAACAAAACACTGGATTTTTGGCCTTTACAAATTGGAAACACAAAGATAACTATAGATGCTTTATCTCTCCCGTTTTGCTCCTATAGTACTACATTTTGGGCCCAATTTATGTTTGGACAACATACCACAGAGAAGAGCAGTGTTGTGCTGGCCGCTCTGTCCAAATGTGATAAGCTATGCTCATTGATCTGAGTTGCAGGCGATGCAGCTCTTTTATGTGCACCTGATAGATGTTAAACAACAACATATGGGATTTTCCAAAAACAGCATGCATTTTATTTTCCTCATAAAATGACTTAAATAATTCAGACCAACTCTTACTGTGTTAATATAGATAGGTTTCAGATAAAGACGTTTCATCGCCCAAAAAACAATAACTTTATATATTGGAGGCAAAATAAGTCGCTTATACTCACCAAGGATGAATTTATTTGTTTAGAAAATACAGTTAACACTGTAAAATATTGTTAAGATTTAAAATATCCATTTTCTATTGTTTTATATTATATATAAAATACATTTAATTTCCTCCTGTGATGATGATTCTAATATGCTGATTTTGTGCTCATTTCTTGTTAGAAATAAGGTGCTTTGACACACACACACACACACACACTTTTTAGAGTCTTGAACTGTAAAACTGCCAACCTTGTTATTCTCAACCCTGTAACAAATCTCATAGCCACATTCCAACATATATTAAAATATATTTTTTAAATATATTTTAGAGGGAACAACGCAATTTAATAACACTCAAAGAGATTAACCGATAGAATGTTTAAAATCTGACAGCTGTTTACTTTAAAATCACTTTATCAAACTTAAGTTTTTTCATTTCGCAAAATGACCCATATTTGGTGTTATGCAAGTCAACTAGTAATAATCACGTTACAATTCATTCGTAGTCTTTATAAATCTGTTGACGTCTTACAACCAACACTCCTTCAAAAAGATCCATACTACTACCAATTTAATGGCCAATACAAGCTGATTTAGCAGTGCTAAATATATTAAGCAGCCCCGGCAGTCAGAGTCAAATCATATTTATAATGAGCCAAACAATCTATGAATTAAGCAACTCTGGTTTGAAGTCGTCTAATAGCTTGTTCGACACGAAACGACATCGTAAGACTCGAGCACACTCACTCTGTGGCCCCGGTTCCGTTTATAGCGTTCCCATCTGGAATCGGGTTCAGCTGGATCGGCTCTGGCTTCCTCCTTTTTTGCATGATGAATCCTTAATAGCTGGCTTCTCGGCAGGAAAAATATAAATTCAAACAGGAGCAATCTGATCCGCAGACTACACCAACTCACTCGCCGACAGAGCAGTGATGCATAAGCTACAGGATGAATAGCCTATCACACCCTACCAATCGCCGTTTGCTTTACAATAAATAAATAAATAAATAAAGACAGAATGCAGTCAACGACAACCCAGCATGGTCTTCTGACAGGTAGTGTGAAGGTTGTTTCGAAGAATAAATTATTCAGGGAGAAACTGGGTATTTTTAAAGGTGGACGACAGTAGAGGTTGGGTACAGAGATTGTCTCTTTACGTCATGAAAATATTTACATCTGTCTTCCGGACAGCATGACCGCTGTGGGCAACGACCCCATCTGCTGGTGGAAATGCGTTGTTGCTGCGCAATGCTTTTTAATAGGCTTGCTTGCTAATTAAACCTAAGAAATGTCAACAATTATTTACCAGCATTCAGGCTTTTTATGCGTTTATGTATTAGAATAAATAACTTATTGATATTAGATTGCACGTTACAGACCCAGACCCCCAATATAAAAAGCTAGTTCGTAAAGTTATGTCCTTGGTAACACTTAAATTCTTTCATTAAAACGGGTTTATGAATATTCTTCTCTACGGAGTGTGGACACCATGCAGTTCTTGGTTGAAAGATATGAAAAATATTAAATGTACTGCCATCCAGTCTCAATGCAATATGGAAGTCAACAAGTTTGAATTGACTTTAAAATATTTTTAAAAAGTCCCTGCTGCAAAACAAACATCTCAAGTCCATATAACGTATATATATATATATATATATATATATATATATGTATATATATATATATATATATATATATATATATATATATATATATATATATATACACTACAAACCAAAAGTTTGGACACACCTTCTCAATCAAAGAGTTTTCTTTATTTTCATGACTATGAAAATTGTAGAGTCACACTGAAGGCATCAAGGGCTATTTGACCAAGAAGGAGAGTGATGGGGTGCTGCGCCAGATGACCTGGCCTCCACAGTCACTGGACCTGAACCCAATCGAGATGGTTTAGGGGTGAGCTGGACTGCAGACAAAAGGCAAAAGGGCCAACAAGTGCTAAGCATCTCTCGGGGAACTCCTTCAAGACTGTTGGAAGACCATTTCAGGTGACTACCTCTTGAAGCTCATCAAGAGAATGCCAAGAGTGTGCAAAGCAGTAATCAAAGCAAAAGGTGGCTACTTTGAAGAACCTAGAATATGACGTATTTTCAGTTGTTTCACACTTTTTGTTATGTATATAATTCCATATATAATTCCACATGTGTTAATTCATAGTTTTGATGCCTTCAGTGTGAATCTACAATTTTCATAGTCATGAAAATAAAGAAAACTCTTTGAATGGGAAGGTGTATCCAAACTTTTGGTCTGTACTGTATATATATATATATATATATATATATATATATATATATATATATATATATATATATATATATATATATATAGTGTTACATAACCAACACTATAAACTATGCATTATATTTTGGTCAGTGGTCTTAAATTATTAACAATGGTTGAAATGTTCGCTATCATATGTTTCAGTAACTTATGATTTCTAATAAAGTTGAAAATGATATTAAACAAATCATATCTGTTTGGAAAAGACATATACCTGTCCATATTTCATTCTCAGAGTCTTGGAATACGATTATCATCATGCAAGATGGACCAGTTAAACCAGTTGTGAAATTATATTGTTATTACAATACTATCCTGAAGAAGTGGAAAAATAAAGTTCAAATATCTGGACACATATTTAGACCACATTTCACAGGAAGGGCAACTAGCCCCATTTGGAGATCAAACATAAATTTATACAAATCTTCTCGCACCCCTCAAGGCCTTAAATCTGTCTACAGCTTCGTAAACAAATGCATATCCTTTGCTCCTTCCGAAGTGGTTTCTTTCTAAGCATCCATCTATGTTTATGCCTGAACCAGTCCAGTTATTATGATTTTGAGGATTCAGTCGAATTACTAATCTCTGCTCATACCATCCTCTCATCTGCTGTTTATGGTGCCATTGTGGTTGATAATATTCCTATATACTGCTATATATTTTCCTGAACTATATTATTCCCACCTGTACTCTGCAGGAGAATGTCAAATAGAGAATTAATTACTCTAAGGTCAATTGTGCCTTTCCAGGCCTTACTAAGCATGATAAGAAAAATGTTTAGCCAACATTTTTGACATAAGAATGTAAGTGCATCTATCTTGACTCTCAACATTGTGATGCAGTGTAAACAGGAATATATCGCCTTTTCTATAGCTGTAAGCAATTTATCAGTAACTTACTCAACATTTTGGTGCAACAGGCAGATTTGCTCTGTCAGCTATTCTGATAGGCTCCCTCCTGTGATTTCATAAAAAGCAGATCTGGATAATTACTGCATTTGCATTTAGGTATGCAGGAAATCATGTCCTCTTAGGAACATCAGATACTATATAAATTTAAGAGTTGTCAAATTAATGATGTGTAAGTTTGAAAAGGAAAATGATATTTATGAACTGAAATTGATTCACTGTTATAAATAGTCTCGTCTTAAGTCATTTTTATTTAAGACGTGTTCAGTGTAGATCTTGAATCTGTTAAGGGCTTTATTTGCAGATAAAAACTAAGATCTTTTATTGTCTGCATTATCCTGTCTTGCATAACATATTATGAAGTTATAATGCAGGATCTGTTTAAAGATTGACCTAGGATATAGGTTATTACTCTGCTCGAATATGGTGGCTTTTGTATAATCACTGCTGTGTATTATATTATCAATAAACATAAACTTCATAGACATTAAGTTATAAAGGATGGTGGGAAATGACAAGCCTAATCAACACAATAGCATGAGTAGGTTAGATTTATTTCATCATTTATTATGACATTAAGGTTAATATTGAAGATACTTTGTACAATGAAATCCATTGTGAAAGGACTAAATGTGAAATGGATGAAAACGAAGATTTTGTTATAGATGAATAGGTTTTTACCTACACTACCAGTCAAATGTTTTTGAACAGTAGGATTTTCAATGCCTTTTAAAGAATTTTCTTCTGCTTACCAAGCCTGCATTTATTTGATAGAAAATACAGCAAAAGCAGTAATATTGTGAAATATTTTTTTTTAGTTTAAAACAACAGCTTTCTATTTGATTATTTTAAAACGTAATTTATTCCTGTGATCAAAGCTAAATCTCAGCATCATTACTCCAGTTTTCAGTGCCACATGATCCTTCAGAAATCATTCTATGCTGATTTACTGTTCAAGCAATGTAACACACACACACAGGCCACTTTATTAGGTACACCTTCCTAGTACCGGGTTGGACTCCCTTTTTTCCTTCGGGCCTTATTTGGTGTTGGAAACATTCCTCATAGATTTTGGTCCATATTGACATGATAGCATCATGCAGTTGTTGCAGATCTGCACTATTGGATTGAGATCTGGTGACTTTGGAGGCCATTTGAGTAAAGTGAACTCACTGTCATGTTCAAGAAACCAATCTGAGATGATTTGAGATCTGTGACATCAGAAGATGGGTACACTGTAGTCATAAAGAGATGGACATGGTTAGTAACAATACTCAGGTAGGCTGTGGTGTTTAAACGATGCTCAATTGTTACTAAGGGGCCCAAAATGTGCCAAGAAAATATCCCCCACACCATTACACCACCACCAGCAGCCTGAACCATTGAGACAACGCAGGATGGATCCATGCTTTCATTTTCCCATCTGCTTCAGGGTTCGACTTGCTGTGCATTCAGAGATGGTATTCTGCATACTGTGGTTGTAACGAGTGGTTATTTGAGCTACTGTCACCTTTCTATGATCTCTAACCAGGCTTCCCGTTCTCCTCTGACCTCTGCTATCAACAAGGCATTTTCGTCCACACAATTGCTGCTCACTGAATATTTTATCTTTTTCTGACCATTCTCTGTAAACCCTAGAGATCAGCAGTTTTTTAAATACGCAGTCTGGCACCAACAACCATTCCACATTCAAAGTCACTTAAATACCATTTCTTCCCCATTCTGATACTCAGTTTGAAGTACAGCAAGTCATCTTCACCACATCTAGATGCCTAAATGCATTGAGTTGCTGCCATGTGATTGGCTGATTAGCAATTTGTATTACCAAGCAATTGAACAGGTGTACCTAATAAAGTGGCCGGTGAGTGTATATATATATATTATGTATACATGTGTGTATATACACATATATTATATATTATTATTATTTATTTATTTTTGGTGGTGGGGGTGGGGGTTATAAAAATGTATACTTTTATTTAGCAAGGATGCTTTAGATTGATCAAGACATTTATAATGTTACAAAAGATTTCTATTTCAGATTAATGGTGCTTTTCTGAACTTTTTATTCATCAAAGAAACCTGAAAAAAATTATACTCAGCTGTTTTCAACATAATAATAATAACAAATTTTGGAGCAGCAGATCAGAATATTAGAAATGATGTCTGAAGGATCATGTGACTGGAGTAATGATGCTAAAAACAGCTTTGAAATCACATGAATAAATTATATTTTAAAAATATATTCAAAAATAAAAACTTATTTTAAATAGTAAAAATATTTCAAAATTTTTTTTTGCAGTTGTTTGGATCAAATAAATGCAAGCTAGGTGAGCAGAAGAGCCATCTTTAAGAAACATTAAAAATCTTACCGTTCAAGAACTTGAATGGTAGTGTAGCCTACATAACTGTTTTTCTGTTTTCAGTGTTCATAAAAAATCAATACAACACACTAATTTGCAACCTATATTTACTGCTGTAATCTAATGTTGTCTAATCATATATACAGGTAGCTCACAAGAGCAGGAATATGTAAACAGATTTAATTGAATGATTACGTTTTTTTTCTTTCTCACTGTATTTACTAAAATTGTGGTTTTGCTTTAAGTGTGACACTAAGGTAAAAGTTAATCGAAAACTGTATTTTCTCCAACAAAACGTAGCCTATGTGTTGTTTACTAAGCGCTTGCAGTCTGAGCACCATGATCTCTGACGTCACGTGAGTTTAAAATGAGGCCGCGCGAGAGGCAGAAACATTCGGCTACAGTGTCGGTTACAGAGGATGATCCGCAGCGCAACGCTCCGACAACACTACCCTGACAATGCGAACAGTCCATCGAAATTTATAAAATACACGCCAGGACTCTTCTTCATGTAGGCTGCCATAAATTACCTACGAGAAAGTGGAGAGTTTAATTCCAGAGACGAAGACTATGGACGAACAGTAGGCAGCGATTTCAGATCAGGGAGAGTAAAACGGACCTGGAGAAGGTAACGTTATGTATTTTGTATTTCGCTTCTTTAGCCTATAGGAGTACACTGTCATCTGCAATAAAATTGTATGAAAAAAAAAAAAAAATTATATATATATATATATATATATATATATATATATATATAAGCTCTGTGTTGCTGAATCATATGTGAGCAGTTTAGTAAACGGGATGAATAGCCTGTATCATGCCGAATTTCTATTGAAAATAAAAATAGTATTTACCAAATTTAGCCTAAATGTATTTTTTTTAACATTATTATTCGAATATGATTTTAGTTGATAGTTAAACTGGTCAATAAAGGTACATTTGGACATATGGTTTTATTAATGCCTTACTCTTATATAGGCTACCCTATACATACGGTATTTACATGTGTTTTCATTCTGTAAGCTCGCTAATAAAAGTAAATAAAATGTTTTATATGTAGAAAATTAAGTTATTATTTATTTAATTAATAACTATTTTTTTATCATTTGTCATTTTAGATTAGTTTAGGCGACACGATCGATTGTGTGAGCTGTCAGTTTGGCCAACCTACATCGCTGCAGTCTATATTTATTTATAAGCGTGGTCGATTTTCTCCTATAGCCAAAGTTGATGTATCGTATCCAGTACAGTTCAACAGTCAGTGTCTTCATTCAGTCGAGCTTTTCATGGCTCTAATTATTTTAGCTAGGGAATGCTGTTATAAATAAAACGAAATGCGTTGTCGTATGGGCTATGTCAATAAAATCAAATATGCTAACTAAATCTATCCATATTTAATCTTGCTGAGTCTTTTACTGACGTAATATTATTTAATACATTTGATAGAATATTGCGTTATCAAACCACTCGTAATGTTTTGATGTCTGTGAAACCTTGTCTTGCCACTGTCATTTACAAGGGTTGAAACTGTAACGCTCTCATTGTAAAACATTAACAGGTATTTATAAATGAGATTATGGTGGCTAATGAAGTGTGACAAATAAGTCTGAATAGGCAAGTTACTGTTTTTTTTCTGTTAAAGGCATATAAATCATTTGAGAGGAGACGACGCACCAGTCGCTCCGGATCGTCTTCTTTCCATTCATTATTTTTTATTTAAAGTTTTTTGGCCACTAGATGGCTCTGTTGAGCAATTTGACAGCCTTATTGAGATGTTCAGAGCCCATGTGCATTACCAAACAGATGCAGTCCTGTAAATAAAGGAATATATCTGGTTTAGATGATATAGTAGTGTCATTTTTTTCTAGCAACAATATCAGGGACAATATTCCTTCATACAGACAAGAACAGCTCTGTATAAAATATAATTGGTTGGCCCTCCAGTGTTTATTATCATACATAAGCTGTATGCGGTTTTGTGAGACATCATTTGTTTCTGATTTGGCAGTGTCTATTTTGTAACTTTTTTTTTGTAAACGTATGAGCTTTCCAGGCTGTGGGGCAGTTGCTTTCTCTGGCAGTTAAAAACAAGTTAAATGTCTCGTTAAATCAGCAATGTTGACTTTCTCGATTCTGGTTGCAAACTAAAGTCATAAAGATGACTGACCAATACCCTTTATGATGCAAAATAAGATCCATATTTCTGTTACTGACATGAAAGTCAGATGTGAGTTTTTTTGTACTCGTCTTTGAAGTGTGCATGATCTGCATTCAATTCAGAATGTAGAAAAACAATATGGGTTTTGTTGCATGTGAAGCAAGCAAATGTGTGCACAGTTTTGTCTGACTCTCATTTGTTTCCCAGTCTGTCTGGCATATCTAGGGCTGTGTTTGCCTGTGTGTTAGTTAGTCGACTTGCCTAGACTGCATTACAGCCATCTGTCAAAAAGTCATAAATGTACTTTGCCAATACAGTAATGCAGCTTTTGTTTCCAGTCTTGAGCTTTTAGCCTAATTAAACAGCAGTCTTGTTGAGAAGATATTCATTATTTGGCTGCTATTTATGCTGCCCAATTATTCCTTCAAGACAAACTAGAAAAGGCATTGTTGTGTTTTGCCCCCCGCCCCAAACCCACCCTCATGCATGAATATATATCAATATGATCATATTGTAAAAATTACACATTAAACTTAAATGCAGCTCAGTCTTGAGGCGAGTTATTTCCGGAACTGCTAATAGGTTTAAAAGGTGAAAAGGTGCACAACTCTGTTTCTCCCAATATAACATTTAGTTATTACGTAAATACAGACACTACATTTGACCAGAGAGAATCATGAATAATATAATATTACAACCACAATATCTAAATAAATGATGCACAAGATTTAGAGCAAAAATGAAAATAATGATAATGCTTGATGATGTTGACTGCTTGTAACTATTATCACATGTTCAATATGACCTTGATGTGTTATGTTTTGAGTCCTGGGACATTGTTGTCAAGCCTAACCTTCTATGTGACTGAGCATGCATGTGTGTGAGTGAGACAGGAGGCTCAACAATGAGAGACGGAGCGCTGCTTTGTGTGGCACCACTGGCCTGTGAGCTCTGATTTGTCCTGACAGCAGTTAATGACAGGGAGGCAGAGGCATTTTTGGTTTAATTTTCTGAGCTGGTTTGCAAAGTGAAGCCTGAACCAAGGGCAAAGGCAAATCTTTTGGATATTTTCCTTGCTCTGCCATCGCCTGTAAAGTTTACAGTCTAGTAAACCCTTTCAGCTGGAAATCCTGATGTTTGCTTCAATCAATAGTCTTAATTAGTGCTGATTAATGAAGGAACAGTGGCTGTGCATTGCTAATAGTTGTTTGCATTCCCATGGACGATGTGCTTTAACTTAATGCTTTGTCTGGCATTTTAGGTTCTGAATCACATTTAAATTTATGACGTGACTTTGTACATTTCTGAAATATTTATGCCTGATGATTTTCAAATTGCAGATGAGATTGTCTTTAATTGGTTAGGTATTGGTGCTGGTGAATTGATGCATATAAGGGTAGTTCAAACTAAGATTTCATTAGTATTCTGTGGCTATACACTGACTCAGCTCAATGCAGAAAATGAGCTGCATCCTTTTGTTTTAGTATTCAGATTTGAAAGGCTTATTTATTTTTATTCAGTCTGGTTTAATGTAATCACAACAACATAAATTTAACATTAGTATCACAAGCTGTTAGCTCATTTTTATATTTTATGTTCGTTTCAGACATTGCATGCAATGATGCAACTTGTTTTATTTAGATGCTAATATAAACAAGGATATAAAGAATCATGGCATATCCATTTTGAGTTTTAAAGACTGATGTTTTATGTGTGTATAAAGGTAATCATCAGTGTTTGGCAAATTGCTATAGAAACTGGATAAAATGTCCTTGTTTTGTTGTGACCTCATCAAGAGTCTCTGCTTGGTTTCCATATCCTTTATATGTCTACTGGTTTGCTCAATTTCATGTCAGTTTTGTACCTTAATTATTATGACTGACATAAACAGGGATATGGAGACTTGAATAGATGAAGTGGCTCTTGGATTGTAGATGTATTATACATTAGGATGCTATGTACTGATCATGGAAGACATTGTGTATGGCGCTGTGTTTGTTTGTACGTGATGTCATAAATTATATAAAAGAGTTTCTAATGTTTTGCAGCTCTTCAGATTTATACCTATCTTTACAAGGGTGATTGATGGAGCTATATAAGACTTTTCCCCAAGAAAATGTTTTCCCTTTGCTGAAACAGGATTTATATCTGAATATGCAGGCAGTGTTCCATGATCTGTTACATATTCTGGTTTATTTTTTTAATTCATTATTTATGGGATAAAAAATGTCCATTTGGTGTTCATTTAACGTTAATTGCTAGAAAATCTCATCATCACATACATTGGTGTTTTAAACTATTTACACTCTTTGGTAAAAGGCTTTTTAAAATGGCAAGCCTCATATAAAATTAATTGAAAATAAAAGGGCTCATATAATATTTCCTTTAACCATTTGAAGTTGAACTTGAACATAATCTGAAGATGAAGTCTTTTTACTTATATTACCATAAAATACAACTTTCAGGCCCTGTTTTACCTTATTTGTGAAAAATGCACAAAATAAATTGAGATGGTAAGATTACGTATGTAGGTTTATTATTAAACAGACTGTCTTTGTAAACCATAAAATGATGGATTAAAAACAACAGCCAATTATAATAAGAATGAATCATTTTGTACATTGGAATGGGAATATAAAATTGGATTTGAGATTTTTTGTTCACTTGATTATACATTTCTGGTAATGTTTTTTAAAAACATTTTATTTGTTGGAGGAGTTGGACTGGTTGAAATTCAGAGGAACTCAATCCTCTCTATTCTACTTTAACATAGTACTATTCAGTATTTCATGTATGTATGTGTTCAGTATCTGATTTGATGTAAACAGCCATTAATAGGCCAAACATTGTAATAGAGGAAGCCTATATCTTACAATGCACATATTAACATGTCTTCTGCAGTAATGCTGGATGCTATGCAATGACACTGAAGACAGTGAGTGCTCAGTAGAGGAAACCTTCAATGGCATAGTAAGACCTGACCTTTATTCTGCAAATCAAGCTGATTTCTTAATGAGCTGCCCAATAGATGCTATTTTATCCAAGGCGTATTGAACATTATACACTGAACAAATACCCTGGGGTCATAGTAGAAGCATTAAGAAATGTTAATGAAAAATATAAAGCCATTAGTTGAGCCTTCTTGGGTCAGCTTTTGCTCTATAATTGAAAACCTTGATGTATGTTTCTCATTTCCTCTGATGGCATATACAGAAGCTTTCAGATCAAGGACAGCCACAGGTTTTTGTTTTGTTTTTTCGATAGCATGTATCTTTTCTCATCCTTGTCTCCTTACCGTAGTATATTTTCACTGTGTTCTACAATGTTGCATGTCATTGCCTGTCTCAAAGCAAATTATGTTCTTTCAATTAAGATCTTTGTGTCAGTACTTGGTCTCAGTCTCACAGATGTTTTTCTCCAAGTTAACCCAGAGGTTAGTGTTTACATTTCCACTGGGAGGAAAATTCTAATCTAATATGAAAGAGGCATGACAAACATGTCTTTAATTACAGAAAAGTATAGAGATGGAGTGCTTGTTAGGCTTTTATAAGGTGCTATATGAATTTACTGTACAAAAACGTTCACAGATGAATCGTACACAGCAAGACCAAAAAAGCCTTTTTAGTAATGTCTGGAGTAGATTGTTTAAATGGACTGGCTTGCAAGAAACATGGAAAAAAATGTCTTTAGGGAACAGAACAGCTCGTATTTGCCGTGTTGACTACTCATTAATAATAATAATAATAAAAAAATGTTGCTACATTTGTCCAGCAGATCACTTGAAAGAGGAAATTGTTTAGACAGCTCTCAGGGGACTTTTTCTTTGCAATGACATTAGGTGGGGGATAGAAGGGCAAACTAGCTTCTAAATGATCAAATACTTTATGATTTATAAATAAATGTAACCAGGCAAGACATGAAAAAGATTTTCTTTTGAGGATTTGAAAATGTTCCAACCCTATAAGTCTAGAGTCTGGTGAACGTCGTATTAAAATCTAAGATTTTACAAAATGTAAATACAAAATGCCAATCAAGTTTGAAGTCAGCAAAACTTTTGTTTAAGAATAATGAATTTATTCTTCTATTCAACAAGGATGCATTAAAGGGACCGCAAGGGCAACTATAGCATTCCAAAGATAAATGCTGTTCTTTTGAATTTTGTATTCATCAAAGAACCTTAAAAAAATGTATCATGGTTTGCATAAAAATTTTAAGCAGCATAACTATTTTTAACATTTACAGTAAGTTTCTTGAGCACCAAATCATCTTATTAGAATGATTTCTGAAGGATCATGTGACCCTGAGTTATGGCTGCTGAAAATTCAGCTTTGCCATGACAGGAATATTTCACAATATTATAAGTTTTACAGTAGTTTTTTTAAATAAATGGATCCTTGGAAAGATACTTTTCTTAAAAACTTTAAAAAAATCTTACCAACTGAATCTCATGAACTGTAGTGTATTTGTTTGGTTTTAACAGGCAGCCCTCCCTGAAAAGTTCCAGTGCATATATGTTCAGCCAATCCCAGGTCCTCCACTGTCTAGAGAAAATGACAATACTTAATATGATGAACGCTAAAGATTTCACCAGCTAGTAAGGAGTGAAACAATCTTTCATATCTAACTGCGCTCTTTAGTACAGATGGCGAATGATAAGTCACACAATTGTAAGTTCAGAGGCAACAAGAATAGAATCAAATAAAGATTGGCTCTGAGCATCTTTAAGGAAAGCTAATTAACAAGCACTGATGTGGAGCTCGTCTCTCAGATGCCAACTCCACACCTCTTAGCTGCTGCGGCTCTGCTGAGTCCTGAATAATGCACTCATCAGGTCTTTTCCCAGCGGTTGTAATGACAAGCAGCTCTCCCTTGAGAATCCACTGACTTTTTACAAATACTGCTGATGGTCCTGCTTACATCTGCCACTTATCTCAATCAGAGCAGTATTACCATAAAGACCAGTTCTCAGAGCCGCACAGCCTTCCTGACCTGATGTCGTCACACCGCAGGACACTTCTTATGAGGGATCGTCATTAGCGCAGGAACTAAAACGGCTCTGTTTTGTAATTGAAGTGTGGAAGGGTCATCGTTTTTAATGCCGCCTATAAATCTTTCCTTATATTGAAAAGTTACATTAATGCAAAATTGAGTAGCTCACAGAAACCAGGCCATCTGCTTGTTGGCTCCACTGGAGCTTTGAAATTATTGCATCATTTTGGATCTGGATTGAGTTGGTTATTCATTAACATTACAGGCTTTCAGTTACGGCACCCATTAGGAGCACCATAGCCCAAGGACTTCATCCAGCCTTTACTGTAAACTAAGAGTGCCCCTGAATTGTATATTATGGGAGTCATAATTTACCATTGCAATCCCAGAGAGTGTGTCCCCCATTAACTTTATGCTTTTTTGCTTCAAGCTATTCCTGTCCCAGCACTCACAATAGAGAGACCTAAACAAGCTCTGTGTTCCATGGATCCGTCTTGTATTGTGAGACATCTTAATGGATGTACTGAGGGGGATGCCGAGTCTGTTCTGCTCTGTACTTTGTGTTCTGCGCGTTCTAGTTGGTTTCCCCTTAGTCCGCCATTGACTATAGCTCTCAGTTACTTTTTTGAGTGGTTTGTGTACAGCAGTTCTTACTGATGGGTAAGCCTCGTGACTGTGTCAGACCTTATCATAATGTTTTGTTGTTGTTTTTTTACCCAGTGTGCTCTCTGCTCATGTATGTACAGCGTGATTGGTAAATTACTATTCTCCGCACAGGCTCCGGGAGTCGTTAGAGTTGAACCTGCAGACGTCTCCATCACTCAGGAGAGAGGACATTAGACATTCTGCATGAGCGACTTCGCTCCACACCCTGCAGGAAACCTCTTTCTTTATTCTGCTAATATTTTCTCTGTGAAGTGGTAAAAGACTGCACATTGGCTGTTCATTTGACTGGAGTTCTCAAGCAGCGGGATGAGCGTTGAGTTTAATTTCCTCGTCTAAACCCTGCTGGGGCCCTGGGGCAGGATCACCTGGGTGGAAATTGCTTTTGGTGTTTCCTTCTGTCCTGTCCTAGGCCAAACAACTGTGCTCAGGGACATCTCAAATGAACTTGTAACGTAGAACAGCTCAGTGTGTTTGATGACATCCAAAGGACTGAGCAAAAAGGAAAACAGTTCTCCATTATCTCTAGAACTGGTGGTGCAACTCTCTTTCTTGAACTTTTAATGAAATACGAGCTTGTTACAAAGGACTGGTGCTAGCTTTGAATATTTCACATACATTATAATGAGCGTTTCATACACAACAAATGTGCATTTGCAGCCAATTACATCATCATTAATGAAAAATCTAACATGTGTACTTACAGAGCAAGGAAAGTACTTTACATTCTTTTTCACATGGAAAAAGTCCCCATGTAAAAGCCTGCACAGGATATTTATGACTTCATATTTTGATATGCCAGAGGCAATTGATTCTGAGAAATGACCTACTATGACCTTTAATGGTACGTAGTGCTATGGGCATTTTCGCAGCTTTGTTATTCTTCCCTGCATTGCAATATGTGTATGTACTGTATGCGTGGAAGTTGACATATCCATTCCCATACCAATTTCCAGAACATATGACAGGGGCATACAAGACCACCTTAAAGGGATAGTCCACCCAAAAACAAACATTCTGTCATAATTTTCACCTTTGTGACATTCCAAACCCCTATAGCATTTCATATGTTTCTGTTAATAAAATAAGTCATTGCGGTCCAAACCAACACTGGACCCACTGACTTTAATTGTATGGAAAACAGAAGAAAGAAAGTTAAATAGGTTTGGCATAACAAGAGTGATGATTTTTGAGTGAACTTTCCCTTAACCAGCAAAACATTAGTGTGATCCAATTCCTTTAAAAAATTTGAGGTTTAAAGAAATGTCATTCTCTTACGTTTTAGGGAACATTTAGTTCGGAGCCACATTATTATGCATGACTCCACAGAGTCCAGATGCTTTTTTATTGCAGCTTTGTATTGTACTCAAATCCGTGTCTCCCGAGTCAGCGGTCATCAGAAGCACGTTGGGATATTAGATTAGCTTCAATCATGCTGAACAGTCCTGTTTGAATGTCATTTATTCTTTGCTCTGTCTTTAACTCTAAACCCAGAGGTACTGTAGGTAGCCCCAGTCCCCACCAGTGGGTGTCATGGGCTGTGATGGATCTGTAGTGTTATTGGATGCACCATGTGCCACTATGTAAAGCTCCTTTGCTTATTCAGCAGCAGGGTCTTTAGCCTGCAATCAATGGCAGCTATAGGCAGGGCTGTGAACATAGAGCTGTTAAAACCACACCTGGGACTTGGAAATGCAGAAGAGCTGCCCTATCAACAACACCTGCCAGTCATTTATGAATAATTCAGCGATCTCTGACCAGGCCATTTTTACTCCTATCACAGTCTCGCTTATGAGAATGGAGGTGGTGATGAGAGCTACTACTACTGCTAAGCGTGGACTGTCCCATCAACTGAGTTAGTGAAGGACAACAGATTGAGTGAAAGAGTTACCGGTAAGTTATTTAAAGAGAGAATGTGCATGCGAAAACTTTTTTGGGACTTGTCTTTTAAGTGCCACCTCATGGGTCCAGTGTTCAGATATTACGGTAGGATTTAATCATTAGCTTTTAAATATTTAATACTTCTGCTTTTACTTCTATTGCAAATTACGTCTAGTCAAGACACACTTACCTTGAGTTAATAATTGCACTTTACCTTGAAAACTCCTTTGTGAGTTTTTGGCTTTAAACATTTGAAAAAATGTGATTTAATTCACATGAAGACACAGGGTGGCTTACCTTGGGCAGAGCATATTTAATTATTAATTTTGAACAATATTGTAAATTAATTTTAGAGAGGAATGTCAGAAAGTGCTATCAGGTTCATGTAATTAGTGGTGTTGGAATTCACACTAATTGGAGGAGCAGGGGCTGCATGGGTTGTTTAATTGGAGCCTGAGTGATGGTGGTAATGGCTCATTTGTTTGCCTGTGTGTGTGGTGAGGGACCCCTCATAATGACCTGTGCGGAGGAAGCCGCGGTGTTGGAAGAGGTGCGAGATTAATCGCACTACCTCACTTTGCGCAAGACTGCAATAATGCTCATCAGATGATTCTTCTAAGATGTTCCTTTCTATAGACTGCATTGGTTCCTAATGAATTCTCACATTTTCCATGTCACTCAGCCAAGTTCTGAGAAGCATTTGTGTTAATGCATTCATGGATGTACATGTGTGAGTGTGTGCCTGTGTGGTGCACTCTCCTCTGACTAGATGTTTTTGTATGACAGTCTAATATTGGCAGAGGTGTGCTCAAGGACAGTTTTGGGGACAATCATATTTAAAAATGAACAAAATATTGTGTTAACTAATGTTGCATTGTTACTTTTAATAATGCACTGAGGTACTTCTGGTACTTTTTTCTCATTGTCAAGTAGATTTAATGGGGGTGCATTTTACAAGAAAATACTATTGCAGTTATTCCACTTAAAATTAAATATGCAAATGTTTTCTTTGTAATTCTTTCTGAAAGTTACTTGCAAAATTTTTTATATTGGTAATAATAAATGAATTTATTGCTATAGAGAAGAACATGTAAGTCATAGTTTAAATAAAGTAACTTATAATCTATTGCAGGTGTTTTCAAATGTTTTGATGGCGCTCATTAGCGATTGCTGATTTGTATGAAATATTTAACTCACACTGATTTATACAGTGTGAGATAAGAAATTTTATGTAATAAAGACAACATGATAATATTCCTACCTCTACTGGAGTCTAGGGTGTAACGATATACCGGTATGACGATATTGGTATGACACATATCGTGCCTAAAAACGCGTGGAAAACGCTAGGCTTTCTGATTTTTTCCAAAAGCCTTTGGCATTTGTGCTCCTGAGGCATCTGCCATTGCTAAGCAACTATGACCTGCTCTCTCCATGAAGACGCGGAGATTTCAGCAATGGATAAATGGATTTGCAGCTCTAAAAATTGCTTGCAGTAGCTCTGCTACTAAATTAATACAAAAATGGCAATCCATATACAGCTATGATCAGCTGTTCCTTCATCTTGGCTGAGCTTTCAACTTTGTTACGGAAAAGGTGAGGAAGCTACATGACCTGCGGTGTGCTTGCGGCATTCTGAAAAGTTGAGATGTTTTTAAGTCGATGTGGTGTGGACGCGCCTGGAAAAAACAAGTGCGTCACTTACATTATGAGCACGCACAACGCGCGCCTACATTTGAAATAACGAACTTGAGTGCGTAAAAGACGCAATATGTGAACGGCCCCTAACTGTTCTCTTGCTCCACCCACACACGTACAGCGGAGACAACATCAGAGACAGAGGCCGTTATCTCTAATCTCGATCCCACGTCAAAATATGAGTTCAGATAGGCACTAGTATGGGAGTACTTTTTGTATAGAAAAGACGAATGCTTTTGTCCTTGAAGGTAGAAACAGTTTGCAAAAACTGTGGTCGGAAAGTGGCTGCAAAACGAGGAAACGCATCGAACATGTTTACCTATTCAGAACATCATCATCCCGTGCAGATAAAGCTATGTCCCATTTATAATTTAAGGTTAATGCATGATTTCTGTGATGCGGAGTGAAGAACTGAATACAGTCATGACAGTGAATTTACAGTAGCTAGCTACTCTGCAGATGTCACATAAAATGTACGATTTGATGGATTGATGAATAAATAAAAAAACAAAGCTGTAAAATAATGACAAAAGCACTGCTATATAAATATAAAGGCTAATCTGTTTGTTTTGCATGTTTCTCTGTGAATGAGCAGTGTCATGTTGTCATAATTTTTTCACTCATTTTAATTTAGTAAATCTCTGTTGTGCAGCCCTTTGCGAAAACATAAAAGAATAAAGGTTTTAAAACATCAATTAAATTGTTAAATTTGTATGCATTTTTGATAGTATATTTGTATTAAATCATAAAAGTACAGAATCCAGAAAAATTATGTCAAACCAGAATTCATGAATTTGTATGAATTATTCATGATAAATAAGTTATTAAACTAATAAATAATCAATGGTAAAATTTTCTTGTTTTTGATTAATGAAAATTGAATAAACACATGCTTTCAAACATTTGTTCAACCCCAACCCCCCCCCCCCCCCCCAAAAACAGTTTTGATTGTTGAATACCGTATACCGTGAAACTGTATAACCGTGGTATTTTCTGAGACTATTATCATACCGTGAAAATCTCATACCGTTACAACCCTACTGGAGCCACATTTAAATATATATTATCTACTGAAGTTACCCACTATAAATTATGTTAGATAATATTTACCAATACTCCTTAAAATACAAAATTTAGTATATAGAATTATTTTTTTTTTATATAATTCTTGTGCACAACCAACAGAAAACTAATTTCTTGATTGTTATAATTATGTTGCTGCTACTTTTTTATGATTTCAAGTAATAAATTTGAAGTATTAAAAACAAATTTCTAAGTGAACTGAATGCTGCACTCACTAGTAAGCACATATGTACCGCACTCCATCATATCCATCATGGATTATGTAACGTCTGTTATTTGTACAACGATACCCCCCCCCCCCCCATGTTCCTCAAGGACTTAAGGAGGACTTTGCGATGAATTGAGCATGTATATTTATGGAGCGATGGAGCGAATATGTCACCTCTCTAAGGCCAGGTCACATCAACCTTATTCTGTCTTTTTTACTTAGTGTTTTAAGTACCCCAATCAAGCTGTCATATTTCACGCACTCAAGTCACGATCATAGGTTTTTACTTCCCTGTAGATGGTGCAGCAGCAACAGCTCAGGTTAATAAACCATTAGCTCACAGCTTTGACCTTGACAAAGTCAAAGTTTAGAGGGGAATCAATGTAGCATGCTATTTTTACACTGTGGATTATTTAATCAAATTCATGTGTCCAGAAATCGTAGAATTTACGTCAAATTTTGAAGTGCGGCCGCCATCACGCTGAGGGACACCATAGATCGCCATCCTCGTTCGTTATTTCAACTAGACATTTAAATTTAGATCGAATGAATTCATCGGCCCTGCAAGGACGAAGCGAAGATGGACAGCTTCACTTAAATCAAGTTTGAAGCAAATGTGCCAAGGCTGATCTGGGTGTGTATTTGGTGTTCAAAGCTCATTAATAATGATTGACCGAATGTAGGAGAGAGTCAACCGTAACATGGTTTCGGGAAGCCGAATAATGCTTTTTTTTTTCTCCCTCCGCTCTCTTGTCGACTTCACACACCACTTATCTGAAGACATTTGGGATGGGCTCGCGATCCATGCCGAGTCTTGCACCTCCTCGGATGCTGACACCAAATAAATGAAGACGCAGAATGGACTTGGATGTTCAGAGTTGGAAGGGCGACGGCTGAGGTGTGAAACCACTGAGCTGTAAAATTGCCCTGGCAGCCATGCTGTTGTTTCAGCATTGCATGGCGAGCCGCTCAGCCTGCTTCCCTACCTCTCCGTATCTTTCCTTTTCACCTTTTTCTCTCCACCCATCTCTATACCTTGCCCTACTGCGCTCATGCTGAATTAAGCCCTGGCCCAAGAGTCTGCCGGAACTATAAAGCAACAACCTATCGCCTTGTTTTGTATGCACTGCTTCAAGGCACTACATCCAGACCCTAAGAGCTGTAATATTCCGTCATTTATGTCTCAAGGCTACACTTGAATGTGCAAAGGTGTTTCGTATACAAACATAGCACCGCCTCCTTCGCCGATACGCTGCTAATTTGTTCTAATTCGCTACATGACATGCACCAGATGCATATGATCCTTTTATAATGTGAGAAGTCACAGGGGAAGTAATTGACTGTGCTGTGGCGAGCTTGTTTGGAACCTACTGGGGATTGGTGAGAAGACAAGGGACCCCTGCCGTTGCCCTCTGACTGGGGTAGTGGGATGCCGTGTCAAGGCTTGAGTGGTTGTGAAGCTTGTGACCGTATGAAGACTGGTCAATAGCTTATGTGTTATTCATTTTCATAGAATTATCAAACAAACAAATGCATTTGATTGCAGAGAGGCTGTGATATGTCCTTATTGACTTTTTGTTCTGCTTAATTAAGCTTTTTTCCAGTTTCTTTCAGGCTCATGTAGACATTATGAATCATAACTGTGGAGCAGCACAGAGTTCAGGAAGAAGGGTTTCAGTCACTTGCTCAAAATAAATCCAATTAAGACTGTAAGACTTTGTGTGTTTGACACAAGATGGGGCGTACCATACTGAAATAGCAAATGAGCACAAGGTACATTAACAGGCAGAGAGCTGTTAAATATATCCCTCATTAGTGTTGATCTTGTCTGTTTTATTTTTTACCTTCAACTTTGTGGTTTCTTCATTAATACTTAAGTAATGATTGTAATCTTTGCTTTCTTTGTATTTATGCTCCAAAAAGTTGTTGATCAGTTGGTGCAGTATATTCTTAGTATATTCAGTATATATTCAGTATATTCTTAGCCGTATACATATTCTTAGTGTATATATGTATATGTGTATATATATATATATATGTGTATATATACACACCAGGGCTCTGAACCAGTTCAAGGAACGAAAACGGAAACCGGAAACGAACAAAATTTTGACAGGAACAGAACCAGAAACAGAAACGAAATCAAATTTTATAGTTCCGAACAGAATCGAAAATTTGAAATGGCCATTAACCGGTTAAAAACGTTATTTTATCATTCCATTTAATAGGCTATTTGAAATTTGCTGTCAATGAATCATGAATTCCAGTAGTACGGCATATGCAAATGTGACGCTGAAGCCAGCGAGTGAAATGTCCGCTCAGCTGTGAACTCATGTCGCAATGGCAATGCACCGCCCTTATAGTTTATCTGAGGATATGTGAGATGAATTCAACAGATCACACATCGGCAGCACTTCTGTGAATGGAGAAAACTTAAAAATGAACCCATATAGGCTTACATAAAAAGGAATGGCATATACACTAAGTATATTTCACTTAAATCATATTGACAGATTAACTAAACGAAAGAAAAAGTGTGCTAAATTACGGTTCATTGTGACACGTTCCAAAGTTTTCGGAAAGGAAAACGAAACTGCAGAGAGAAGTTTTCTTTATTTTGCAAAAGCTTTACAGTCTTAATTATTTTGCAAAAGCTGACAGCTTTGAAAAATGTCTTGCTTCTATATAATCAACCAGCTTTGGTATGACCATCGTGCTGACACAACATCATTTTGCTTTATTAAAGGCTGTACATTAACAAAATAAAATAGAGTTAAAGAAACAAATAAAAAGTTAGACTGCTCCGTTGTACAACATGTTGCGTTCAGAGTGACCGCGCCTCACTATGCTGATAAAGCCGATTTTAAGGAGGATGTTTTAATGTAGATAAAAGTACAAACACCATATAAAAATAAAATTTGGATTTGTGCTGGATGAGAGATGCAGGCATCAGCTTCAGCTTCAATTATTTTTTTTTGGATTGACGTTTTTATAGCCTAAACTTGTTTTGTTTTCGAGATAAACTAATAGCTGTTTTTATAATGTTTGTAAACATTTTGCTTTAGACTACAGGCATTTTAGCCTTCATTATTTCGTAAAGTAATAGGGCTAATAAAATGCAATGCCGCAACTTTAGTTTTTTTTTCACTTTCAAAACGCAATCTTTCATCCTTGTTTTTTTTTTCACTTTCAAAACGCAATCTTTCATCCTTGTTTTTTTCACTTTCAAAACGCAATCTTTAATCCTTTTTTTTTCTTGTTTTTTTTTACAATGCAGCAAATATTTTTAAATATCTTAAAAACCTTGATGTCTTTAAAGTGTTGATAGATTTTTTTTTTTTGTAGCCTATATTTGGCCAAAATGTAGAAAAGATGACTAACCACAGCAGGTTATTGACTAACGTTAGATCTCTATTTTTTTATTTTTATTTTTGAGTAAATAAAACGCTGTACTTTATTATTATTACATTACTATTATTGAAGGGAGTGAAAACCCGCGAGAGAATAGTCTGCTCGCAGTTATGAGAGGTAGATAGAGAGAGAGAGATGACGCACACTGTGTAATCAGATGTGGCTAATTCCTAATGTTCACCTCTTCATGTTTAATAAATCAAGTGTTATGATCTGCCGAGCTCCCTGTTGGTGTCCTCCTTCCAACAAAGCCAACGACCTAGCGCACAGTAAGAACTGTAAAGCCTGCATATAGAAACGACGCGCGTTACATTATTATTAGGCAAATTATAGACACATAATATTGTTTTTAAAAAATAACGTTATTAAACGGTATTTTTTCCACCTGAACCGGTTTCGGAACGGTAATAATTCAGAGGAACGCAGGAACAGAAACGTTAAAATATCGATTCTGCTCGGAGTGAACCGATTGAATTTTCTTTTAGTTTTCAAGCCCTGATACACACACACATATAAAAGTGCTGTCAAACGAATAATTGTGATTAATCGCATCCAAAATAAACGTTTTGGTTCACATAATAAACAGTTCACACGAAAAATTGATGGTTAGATCACAGAAAAGGTCATTTAAATGTAAAACTGGAGGAAATGAGTGTGCACAATTTAAAAATCCAAGAACAGCTTATGTATATCTAATGTAAAAAAGAGTCCAAAATCTTTGTGATATTTACTTTTTTGGCACTGACATAATTAATGTATATGCAAATATGAAATCAGAGACCCTCCAAACACAAGTGGTCACTGAAGGTGTGTTTTAGATGCACAGTAGTCTCAGTTGAGGGCGTGTGATTGGATATATGTTAATACGAGAGATAAACATGGCCTAAATTATATTTAATCTCCTGTAAGCCTGAGGCATCCGGTGTGCTGCAACCAGGTGTCCTGAATTAAATGGCTGGAGGCCTTTGATAGCCTATGCAGGAATAGAGCACACAGCATGACAAGAGCGATAAAGTTTGCATTGTTCTTTGCATAAACAGGTGAAATAAGATCAGCGTGAAAGACCTGCCCCCTCAAACTCAGTTCTGTCTGTGGGTGTAGACTGCGGATAAGGAAAGGTTATAGTGATGAAGGATGGCGTTGAGATTAGCAGGCTGTAACCGGGCTCAGTGGTGGTGCGAGATGCCACATTGTTTGATTTATGAGGGTCATGACGATCAGTGGTTGCCACATGAATAATCCATGTCCCCAGAATTAAGTGACCTAGAGCATTCGCTAAATTTCCTCGCTGTGTTTTTCAGTTCCACGCTTTCTCATCCACACTTACTTCATTCAGGACGGAGTGCTGCTGATCAAGAGATTGGCTTATCTGTTGACTCTGTTTGTGTGCCCTTTGCAAAATATTGTTTGGGTTTTTTGTATAATAGCATTTGGCAGTCTTTGTAACAAGATTGATAGCGATTGAAAGTTTTAAGGCAAAAAAAAACAGGTCAGATTAGTACCTATTGAACTAATGTGTGTAGATAGCCATTGCTTAGAGCCCTTAGGTCCAAACAAACACACTGATCATTCAGATAGAGGAAGGAATTACTTGGCTGCTGCAATTTAACAGACCATGGCACTCTTAATGGTCCATGCTTCCAAATGAGACAAGACAAGGCTATCTTAACAGTTAGATCCTTCAGGTCAATCACATGGTTCATGTGAGAAAGTCTATGACCTTTTGATTGAAAACAGCTTTAGTATTCAGTAGTAATCATCTAACAGTATCAGAGAGAGTACCTTATTATTTTTGCTTGAGTTACCACTAGTTACAGCCATATGATTATTTGCTCATCTTATTGTGAATCCACAGAGTAGATATGTTTACGTGCAGGGCTGAGCTGGAATGAAAAGCTTCATATAAGAACCTCGGATATTATGTTTCCATTTGCTTCTCAAATAATCCTTTAAATAAATTATTAATTAGCATGTAAAACATTGAATCTGACTATTTCATACAAATGGATTAAAAGATGACTTCTCAAGTAATTGGGGTTTAGTTTAAGCAAGATAGAATTTCAGGAAGCTGCTTCTAAATCCCACATTTGTTAAGTAAAGTCAGAAAAATGAGGAGAAAGCTTTCTTGGCATAATTTAAGGCAAACCAGCCAATTATGCACTGGGGTGCCATGCTGAGTTGCCGAAATTCTTTAATCAGCTGACGTTGTTGCTTTCTCGTGACAGGAACACTGACAGGTCTCAGGCTTCACACACAGTGCTATGGCAACATTGACACTAAATATGGCTCTTCATGTGCAGAAAATTTATTATGTATGGAAACATCAGTGGGTCTTGCAGGTAGGTATGAAGAGTACCATCAAAATCTGAAATAAAATGGAATTTAATCTGGATTTACAAAATGTAAACAAAGTCATGGATATGGAAAATAAGTGTAAGTTGTATTGTTAAAAAGACTGAAGTTCAGTAAGATTTGTTTTGTTTGTTTGTTTTTGGAATAATTTAATGCTTCTATTTGGTTAGGACAAATTAAAATGCTTAAATATGACAGTAAAATGTATATTACAGAATATTTATATTTCAGATTAATTATATTCTTATGAATCCTTAAAAAACGTTTTCCACAAAAACTGAAAGCAGTACAATTGTTTTCTACACTGATAATAATAAGACCTGTTTCTTGAGCTTTCATATTAGAATGATTTCTGATCATGAGACTGAATATTAGTTTAAAAGTTGTTTTACATTTTTAAGACTCTTCTATTTGTTTTTTTTTTGTTGCAAAAACCTCTTGAAATCCGATCTTTTTTATATAATTATTTCTACTTTCACATGTGCCACTAATAAAGATACAGGTCTACTGCGACCTCATTCTGAACAGTCATATCATTCATTACAGAATTCATGCAACTTTGTCACTCTGATTTGACGTTTGTCACAATTCTTAACTTGATTTAACACGTTGGTAGTTCTTTGG
Source organism: Carassius carassius (assembly GCF_963082965.1). Taxonomy (NCBI): domain Eukaryota; kingdom Metazoa; phylum Chordata; class Actinopteri; order Cypriniformes; family Cyprinidae; genus Carassius; species Carassius carassius. Next base: position 22,366,695 of record NC_081777.1, read on the forward strand.
TCACTTGGTTGATATGAAAGACAGCTGCGGAGGTATTTTGTGGAGGGACTGTGAGGTGTTACACTCAAGTATTACAGTGACAACAAATAAAACCTGAGGAAAAACTATGTGAGAAAAACTTACAGTAGCACTCTTCCCTCATCCTCTTCTTTGTCCTACTTATCATCTGTGTACGGATTCACTAGCTTTCACGACACATCAACTTATAAGTGAACACGTAAGCACTAACTTCAGTGGCCTCCATGTGTAATTCTATATGACAGCATGCTACGTGCCATCTTTGTTATTGTTCTTTTGCACATGCGAGGCAGTCGAGGACTGTGACAGGTTCACACAAATCTGATACTGGATACGTTTAAAAAATATAAATAAAGTGAACAGCCAAACACAAAATCAGCTGTAACTGGTGCATGTAACGGATGGAAAGGTGTAATACAGTAGAACACTGTGGTTAACTGTATATTAAATCAATCACTGCGCCTTCGCTCCAACGTCAGCAACCTCTTCAGTTTCTAAATGATTATATGTAAATGGTCAGTAGTTTCTCCTAAATGAGGACAGAAATAAATAACCATTGCCTGGTGACATGCTGACATAAACTTAAGATGCGGTCATGACTCTTGTCTGAGTGGATGGGTAGATTTTACTTTATCGTTGAGAGAGCTGCCAGCAGACCCATAACATCACTCACAGAGGGGCTCAGATGCAGGGGGATCAGGGAATTGGTCGGTTAATTGCATTGAGCTCTAATACGTGCATGTCCTGAATCATGTCAATGTCTCCTTTGCTTGACAAGGTGGGAATACAGAGTTGGATTGAGCATTTTAAAGGACCCTTTTTCTCTTAAGAGTCTGGACAGAGAGCACTTTTTTATTATTTACGTACATACTTCAAAGTCTATGGAGACTACTGCATTGTTGTATTCCAAAGCCAAAAATAAGTGCAGCAGGATAAAAGAATCCAAAAGGGAGTTTTAGTTTTATGAAAAGGTTCTTTAGACAAAAAAACATGTTGTTCCTATTGTGATGCCAGGCAGGCAGAGGAGACAACAAATACACAGTGTGGCCCACCTTATTGATCTGAGTTTTAGGTTATTGTTCTTTGTGCACCGACTCATTAATGAGAAGTAAAATGGTATGGCTTCATATTTCAGTATCACGGTCTCGGATGAAATACTTTTAGTTACCCATTTGTTTCATGGCTGTCATGTAATACTACAACCATTGAAATACGTTGCAGCAGAACAGAGCCTAATGCATTTTGTCATTTCAGTAACACTAAGCTGTTTGTCTGAGAGGTTTTATTCAAAGATTAATCTTGAAGTGTGATGGAGGTGTAGTATTTTAAACAAATGTAACCTCTCTAATAGTAGAGATGCATGATATTATAGTTTCTGTACTGTTCAGTCGATTCATTATTGTCATGCTATGCTTGATTATGATAAATCGCCAATATTACAATTCGATACGGTTCTGTCTAAATAATAATAAAATACTGAAAACTAAAATGAGTCATTTTAAATGATACAAGGCATCAGAACATCTAAATCGAATGCTGGCTGATACCGATAAATATTAAAAACCAAGCAGTCCAAAGCATATAACCTACAATACCATTCAAAAATTTGGGGTCAGTGAACTTTACTTTAAAGATTATCAAAAGTGACAGTAAAGATATGTAGGTGTTCTGGACAAAAATGACTTGTGGTGTTCACAGAAATATTAAGTAGCAAAACTGTTTTCAACATTGATAATAATAGGAAATGTTTCTTGAGTATCAAGGCAGTATATTAGAATGATTTCTCTGAAGGATCGATTTGCAGTCACAAGAAATAAATTACATTTGAAAAGATATTAAAAAAAATGTTTAACTGCATTTTGTTAAAATAAACACAACTTCGGTGAGCATAAAATACTTTTTCCAAATAATTTATCCATTCAGCACTATGTGGCCGAAAATGTAAATCGATATATGTGAGTGGCCTTGTGATAGCAAGATACAGTCATAATAAAGTGTTCAGTTGTATTATTTACAGAGTTAGCTTCTTTAAATGGAAATTCCACTTTGGGTTCAATCTAACTCTCACCTTTCATTCAGTTAGATTTCTATTACACACTTCATTATGTTCTGTAATGAGTCTGTAATGTGATGTGCCTATACAGTACATTCCACCCTGTGGGCCTCGTTGGGTTAATATATGCAATCCCATTTTGCACCCTTAGGCTTGTTGCCACTAATAAACAGAAGAATTCAGAGCATCATTTGTTCGTAGAATTTCCCCGCGAGATTCTAAAGAATACTTCTTATGTAAATCCAACAGAACATGAGTCGTGGATTATTCCACCTCCGTCACATCTTCGTATCTTCAAGCTGCGTGTTTCTCAGTGATGCTCCACGGACTACTTAGACAAACAAGACCCAGTAGCTTTTAGAGGCTGGCTGCTGAACTTTTCGGCTTGTAGACAGAACAGCGGTGGAAGAGGTCACTTCCAGACAGCCTGTCCCCTCCAGTGTGCTTCCAGCTCGTCTTCCTGCTCTTGTTCCACTCTGTGTCCTCGCCTGCGGCTTTCTGCCCGGCCTCTTCTGAATCTGAAGGAGAAGGAGAATAAATAATGAATCTCGATGACAGCGAGGAAACTGAATCTTTTGTTTGCATCCACAGTGTTATTTTTCTCATCTTTTTCTGAAACCCACGTAGATGACCCAAGGCCCGACGCAAGCATAATGAAGATCCGCGTAATGAGGCTGAGGAATACGAGGCCCCTAGTTAGACCAGAGCTGTGGGCATGGCAGTACATGTCATTGTGTCGTTAATGGCCATGAATAGCTTGTTCTCCCTTTGCTTTTGTTGAGAATGCTCGTGTGGCGCTAGCGGGGCGATGAGAGGCTTTGACTCTCCATGCTCTTAAGATAATGTGATGTGTGTGAGCAGGAGGCGAATGAGCCCGATGTTGCATCCCCTCCAAACTGGAAGTGCAGTTTAGATTTAATATTGGGGATTTAGCAGCTGTTGCATTGGGGAGCTCCTAATGCTCGAGTCAGTTCCCTGAGTGTCCCTTTTCCTCAATCTTTTCATTCTCTTTTGTCATTTAGACCTTTTCCCCGCTCTCTTGTGCTCTCTTGTTCTGAAGTTGAACACTAACTGTTTCTTCTCTCTGTTTCTCAATACCCAGGTGCCCTCTTTTTGCTTTGAGCCTGATTATCGGTCTGCCTGGTCTCCAGCTCTTTTGGTCTGGTTGTCTGGTTCGGGCGAGCAGTGATCTTCCACAGCAGACATCTCCAGGGATTGTAGCCCGTGGTCTGAGGTGAGTCTGACTGGGATCCATCGCCTTTGCTCCTTCCTGTCTCTCCTCGTTCGCAATCACCATTATGCTGGTCGGATCCACGCAGCTTTAATTCTTAGAAATCAGTGTTCATTAGAGTCACCTGCACTTCAAGAGGAAGCACAGAATAATTTGATGTCAGATGCCTCATTATGGTACTCCTACTTAAGCCATGCCAAAAGTACAATCTTTTTCATGCTCGAGAACCACCGCAAGTCTATGGGGATAACAGAGAGCCGCAGATGCATTTTGATTAAAGGCTAAGTGATCTTACGGTGCAAATCAGTGATTCATAATACATGGAATTCATTACAGAAGAAGTAGTCTGATCATCCCTTATGACTTATTGTTTTTGCCATCCACATATGTTAATAGCAGACATTCTACATTTACTCCTATATTTGGATGTCACCTAGTGTTGTCAATAACTGCCATTCTTTAAAATTGGACTGTGTCAAAAGGTTGGCAGGACAAATCAACAGCCACTTGATAAGCTGCAATTGGTTTTTGCTCCTACTTTAAAGAGCTGTTTCTTCCTGATCTAGTTTCAACGTATACTACTTTTAAAAGGTTTGAGCTTTAATTCATACATTCAAACTATTTTTTTTTTTTTGAGGCTCACTTTGTTCTGTGTGATTTCTATAGACTTTCAGAACCATTGTGACAGCATAGAAACGCACAGTTCAGTAAACAACTGTAACATTGACAGTTTCTTAGAACATTTTGAATTTTATTTACGAATAAATAAAGAGGAAATAAAGATAATTATAAGACAATAAATAAGTCTTATACTAGGTTCCTAAAGTTTCTTACTATATGGTTTTGTTTCAGTTGAAATCAGTTCTGTGGTACCCTTGTAAAGGTTCTAGCAATTATGGTTCTGACCAATCATCAGAGGATTTATAAAGATTTTACATCTTTTAAGTTATTGTACATTTCAAAGTCTATGCAAGCGTCCAAAATGTACATGTACACCTAGGAATACAGAAGAAACCCATGTGATTCATTTTAACCACCAATCTGTCATTTTAGTGATTCACTATAGGTAACAGCTGTTTTTACAGCTGAGCAGAACATCCTAACAGCTTTCCTCTAATAGAGATATCTTACAGCTGCAGTCCTAGTGTGGAATGATATGAAGCCTTCAAAGGGTGACTGTGTAAATTAACCTTTTTACAGAAATGAACATGACTTCAGTCTCTGCCTTTGAATGAACTGTTATATAGTGGAAGTGAAATCAATATTGATTTTCTCTCACACAAGAATGACCCCTGAAGACCTTTCAGTGTTCTCAGAATGGCTAGTGAGTGAAGCGAACAGATCAGATCAGATCCGGTATACAGTCCAAACAAAGTGCAATATCATAATGTCACAAACACATTCACCAGGACGTTAATGGTTGTAATAGTGCTTCTTTTATCATCATATACATTAGAGTTGCCTAGAATCAAGTAAACTGTTGTTCTTGTGTCCTTCTGCGATGCCTCCTGCCGTTTAACATAATCAGTGCTTTCACGCTTCACTGGCCCATGCTTGAGCAGTGTGTCATTCACGTGCCCTTCTACATCTGTCTCTGTCATGTCAATTCATCACACACATGCTCATCTCTCATCATGTGTCTAATGAAATATCCTGACAGTTTAAACAAACGGTTCACCCTGTGTGGTTTTAAAGAGTCACTGTCATGAGACTAATATCCTGTACTAAGTGTTACAGAACATACACAGTCACTCAAATATGAATAAATATTTAATGTGCATAAAGACCAGATGAATGCATTCCACAGTATTTGGACATTTTGAGATTATTAAGTAAATATTTTGTAAAAAAAAAAAAAAAAAAAAAAAAAAGATTTGTAAACGTCTCATTTGTTTTAATAAAACTGTATTAGCCTATACACATTTCACACTATTATATCAGCCATCTGCCACCACAGTTTGGTTATTCACCCATTTCGGTCAGCTGATAACAAAGACACACGGTCACACGCTTATCAAATTCCTGTAACATTTCTTGATATTATTCTTAAAAAGTAATCTCTTTTCACTGCACTTCCAAGAATGTTCCAAGGGCTCCAATTCAGAAGAATGATAAAGGACAAAAAGTGTCCTTGTCTCTTTCTCTCTCTCTCTCTCTCTCTCTCTCTCTCTCTCTCTCTCTCTCTCTCTCTCTCTCACTCTCTCTCACTCTTTTTCTCACTCTCTTTCTCTCAGGAGGAGTCATGGGGCCGGTACGGGCCTACCCATTAGCCCTGCCTGTGCTGGCTGTTCTGGGCCTCATTATCAGTGCATGGAGCCTCAACCCAGATGACCCCAACGTCTGCAGTCACTGGGAGAGGTGAGAGAGAGGCACTCTCCTGTGTTAAACTCCGTTTTACCTTCCATTTAGCCATTGTGGGATTCTCACAGCATAGTTATTCCTCTCCGACATGCCAGACGAATGTTTTGGTCAAAAGAGGATTTCAACTTAATGGAGAAGGGGTTTATGTCTGTTTGAATGTTTGAGTTTTAAGTGATTGTGACAATGTTATAATAATGGCTGTAATAAATTAATGAATCAATTAAATTTTTTTTTTATTAATTTATTTAGTATACAAAAATTACATATTGTATAGATACTTAATGAGAAATAATAATAATAATATTCAGATTAATTACTATACAATACTAAAATTGCTACTATTACTGATAGTATTGTTATTTCAAACAGAACAATTATAATACAATTTAAGCTTCTAAATGCTGTCTAAAACATTTTTTCTAAAATGAGCATTTTTATCAGGCCCCTATATTTATGTTCAGATATTTTACTTTAACTGCATAGAAAACGACCTATACATTGCAATTAGAGTAAAATTACTGATCTAAGCAGCCTCATAAAAATGCACCTTTTAGATGAATATCAGATGGCACTTCTACATACTGTATATATATATATATATATATATATATATATATATATATATGTGTGTAATTATATATATATATAATTACATTTTAAACTTTAAAAACAATGGTGTGATGCTGCTCACTGGCTACTCGTCTAGCTTCATCTACAGCCAAGCTACTATTTTGAAAAAGTTGTATCAATTATCTATAAAATATGACAATCTCAGTTAGGGTGACTGCATCTAACTTTAACAAATACATTTACAGTAAATACACTAGAATACACCCTATGTAACGGAGTTGAATATATAGCACTGAACATTTCATTTAATATTTTGTGAATTGGTGAGTTGTTTTTAATCAGTTCATGTATTTGAACGGTCCAAACAAACTGATTCACTAGAATGCATTGGACTTTCCTGACATAAATGAAAAGCTGAACTGTATGTATTATATATGTGCCCTTATATACATTGCCAATTTAACAACTGAATGTGATGTTAAATATAACTTACTGTGTTTGTCAAGCTACCTGCTACTATAAAAACTGACACTATTTAACGGCTGGGCTGTAGAAAAATGTAGTGAAGTTAGTACTGTAAGTCGTCAGGCTACTAACTTGACTAAACATTTTTTGTAGCTTAGTTTTTTCAAAATAGTGTTGAGTGTTAGGTCAATCTTCAACACTGATTGCTGAAAAAAAACTTGTTTTGTAATACATGCATACTTGTCAGAATGATATTGGATATTTGATGAAAATGTAGTTGATCTCAGTGGATAAACTTTTGTTCTGTACAAGGTGGGATGTAAGTGGTTACGAGCTGTTTGGATTAGCTGAAAAACACAAACAATGTGTAGTTCTGTTCTGTTATCTCAGAGATTTAGGGGATTTACATTTGTTTGTTCCTGTATTAACTGAATTCACTTTTAATGGCACAGCTAAAGTGATGTAAAGGAGTGTTGATCTGGTTACACTTGCCTACAGGTATTAGATTCAGTCACTAAACTCGCAAAACAATATTGATGTTCTTATTATTAACCTTGTAGTAGCTATATGTGTGTGTGTGTGTGTGTGTGTGTGAGAGAGAGAGAGAGGGAGCGAGGGAGAGAGGGAGAGAGTAGGGATAAGTTGCTAAAATAAAGCAAGCAGAACAGCATCCAGTTGACCAGCACAATCTGTTTTGACTGAACCTATTGCCTGAAAAATTATTGTTTGTAAATGGTGTTATCAGATATGACAAATATGCAGGAGCAATTGCCTATGCAGAGAGGAGGACAGAGGGCTGCAGAGATGAATGACTTTTAGCATTGCTTCCCTGAATATTTCGGAGCTGTTATGTCATTTTGTTGGCAACAGTTTTGTAATGTTTTTTCAAGGAAGTTAAGGAAGACAACACATCTTGTTTTTCTACTGTAGCTTGGAAGTTAAGTATTATGCTAGTCTTGTTATTAGAGATAAGTTGTTTTGAACTTTGAGCAAAATAGTTGGATACTTGTCCGAATATTATATTTAAGTATTTTATGGTTTTGTTTCTTTGGATACAGTACCGTCACGGTACAGTTAATTATAGACTTGAGACTAGCAGACTAGCATAGCATAGAATTCTTTGTCTCTCTGCAGCATAATCATGTTTGGGCAATTTCAGGTAGGGGTCCCCACGGCAAGTTGCCACTTTTTACTTTAGTGACTGTTTCTTGGGGTAGGTTTATTGCTGTTTATGCAAAAACCTAAATGGACTTTAAAGGACTTTAATGTTTAAATACATGTGTTAAAATGCTTGACTTTGCAAGTATCCTCGGTAACACAGTAGGTCTTAAGTGAAAGCAAACAGCTGAGATAGAAAACACGTGTGTAGCACTATATTGGACCTGGGAAGCTCTTAAAGTGACAATTCTGTCATTCATGTTATTCAAACAACAAAAAAGAGAAAATCTCACTCCTCTTGACTAAATCACTTGTGTAGTTTTAATAAGAAGACATATGTATTTAATTTACACAGTGGAAAATATGCAGTGATTTAATACATTACAGAGGGGGCCTTCAAGTCTGAAGGTTTGAGAACCTAAATGGATTTCAACAAAGCAAAAGGAAAAAAAAGATTTTTACATAAGAACAAGAGATTTAAATTTCTTCTTGGTCTTTTTTTCTCTCAGCTATGCAGTGACTGTTCAGGAGTCCTACGCTCATCCTTTTGACCAGATCTACTACACCAGGTGCACCGACATCCTCAATTGGTTTAAATGCACCAGACACAGGTGAGCATGACCCTGACCTTTGAACTACAGTTGTCATGATTCTGCTCCATGGCAACAAGCAGCACTCTCCTACTAGACACATAAAAATCAAGGTGCCGGTGTGCCAGTGTCTTTATTACCAAGTGTTAATGTTACCAGCTGTGATTGTAGTGGTCAGAGTCAGGATGGAAATGGCCGTTTGACTGTCATCCGCCATTACATTGGTTTTAATTGCTGCATTAAAGACTTTATCATCAGTGTCCCGGCTAAAAGCTGTGGGTTCAATGAGTCACTGTGCTGCAACGTTGCATTCAGAGGCAAGTTGTCCTTCACTGAGTGTGGAAACTTTTCCTTAGCTCACTTTAATTATGTTTATTTCTTCCCTTTCCACCTCTAGGGTGTAGCTTGGATTAGACACAAATAGAAAAGCTAACGGTTACACTAGCCAGGTGCATACCATAATGTCCTTGTCTCTCTGCCCTTGTGGAGTTCACCTGCCTGGTTTATTGATGTTCATGCTTTCTCTTGAATGTTTGTGTATTTCTTTGCATCTCAGGACCAGCTACAAGACAGCTTATCGCCGTGGGGTGAGGACCATGTACCGCCGGCGTTCTCAATGCTGTCCTGGCTACTTCGAGAGCGGAGACTTGTGTGTCCGTGAGTGTCTTTCATATTTCACTCGCTTATTTCCTCTTAAATCAGCACAGTTCAATTTCTGTTTCTTGCAAGTGGTTATGAGCACAATAAAAGCATTCATCTGCTTGAGCAATGTCCTCTTAAGCCTTGAACCCCGCTCCTTTCTCTGGAGGCATTCATCAAAATCTCAGCCATCTTTGAGGCATTTTTGCAACTGCATATTCTAGGCATAATTTGTGCCTTTCATTACTGGTCCTACTCATATTGGGTTTGCTCATATTTTCCGTTTTAACACTGCCAGTACGCCATTACAACGGTGTTAATAGCATTCAGTTATCGCTCATTTTTAGAAAAAAAAATCTTGAGTGATTCACTGCAAATACATTGTCCTAATTCCTCCCGTTCTGGAGATAATACGCTAATTAAGGAAATAACAACTGTCCTTTTCTGTGGTCTGAATGATAGATTTTAGCGATTATTTTATGAGCAGTGAATGTCAAAAATGTCAGCTTTTATACTAGTTTATTGTCTTTTGGCGCTGCCAAGACTGTAAATGCGTGTTTTGTTTCTCAGGATTGGTGATTGTGTAGACCAGACTCATTATTCTTTAATGTGTTTTAATCACGAGTGAGCGAATCCTGTCAGTCAGCTCAGACCTTTGGCTCAAACAGTCCAGTGGTTGTTTGACAATATGCAAAAATCTCTGCTTGAAAGGACCTCGCACAGGACCGTGTCAAGGTGATGAGGTAAATGACAGTCTTACCAAGCTCCAGGGAGAGGATAAAAATCAGCACACGTAGCTTAAGAGCAAATGGGATTTGATGCCCTCACAGCTACTTGGCATTATTAACAAGAGGGAAGGGACGGGCCTTCTGATGGATGTCTGTTTCTGGATGGATGGCTAACTATGGACAGCTATGTCTGCATGAAACTAATACCTGTGGTCATGTTTTTAGGCTTTAAATATGTAAGGTTATGATAAATTTATTCAGTCTCAACTCGGTGTCCACTACTAAAGCATCTTGACGTTAATAAGCATAATGTCATGTAATTCTTCAGCCTGTGCGTTTTAAATGGACTCCCATGAGAAAGAAAGAAATTAACAGCCTACATTAAATTGTGATATGGGCCGCTGTGATATTCAACTCTGCAGGAATCATAAAACTTTAGTTCCGTTCAATGTTATGAAGAGAAGAGGATGAGCTGCAGACGGTGTGGATGGTTGAAATGCTGATTACTAACCTGCGATGCTGCTATATGAATTCACACTAATTCATAATTAATTTTCATTTTAATTCCACCGTATCAAAGAAAATTTTACACGTTACCATAGAAGGAGCCATGAGACCCAGCAGCTGTTTTGCTGTCGTCGTGTCACAGGGACCTAAACAACATAGTCAGTCTTTGTAGTTTGATTTAAAAGCCTAATCATTTACATATGCCACAGAAAACACTTTTTATGATCCAAGGACATTTTTCATTTTTCGGTTTCACACCTCGCTCTCATGACAGCAGGTATTGAGCAATTTGATATTCCAACCAGTTATTTAATTGATATATTTGCTCACACAGTTACTCTTTTTAGCTTTAAAAGGATTAATTCATCCAGAAATTAAAACTCTGTCATTTACTCACCATCACTTTTTTCGAGACCTATTCATTTCTGTGGTGGAACATAATAAAGTTATTTACAGCACAATGTCCATTGTCCACTCCCCCCGACACATTTTGATTATCTACTTATATAATATAATATCATATAATGGAAGAGAGCACCATGAGCATTCTTCAAGGTTTTGAATTTTGAATTGCACAGAAAAAAATACGAAAATAAATACTTGAACGTGAGTAAATGAAGATGCTATTTTAATTTTGGGGTTCACTATTGTTCAGTTGTTATAATTAAACTGATTGACCAAATGACCAAATCCTCTTGAATTTTTTTTAATGAAATTTATAATATTGAACAATAAGTGAAAAAAGAGAGTAATACATGCATTGTAACCCTCTTGTAAATCAACAGCTTGTTCACCAGGTGTTGTTCTTTCGTTACTAAAGGTCATTATATAAAGGAGGAGGTTTCAACAATGACCTCTAGTAACAGGAATTTTTTTTATGGCTGAATGAGAGTGACTATGGTCTGTTGAAGATAAAGTTGATCTTGTGTTTCTGTCCTTATTGAGTGGGATTGTGTCCAGCTCTGTCTGTAGCCTGAAGGCACTGCTAACAACCATGGGATTAGGTGCAGCTGGGATAGGGATCAGTTTTGACATTGTCTGGTGGTCTAAGTGGGAGAAGGCAATGACAATAATCAATAATGTTCTCATTACCACACAATAGCTGCAACAATTTCATGTTAACAGTTGTTGCTGTAATGGAACCACACCATCTGTGGAGAAGATGGTAGGCAAAATTGTTTCCCCTCAGTGACCTCATGGTATGTTTATTGCCTCTGTGCTGTTTAAATCATGGCTGAACATGGAGTTGACTAAAATATACTTTATAAAACGAGTAGTTCCAAATCTGATTGGTAAAATAGATCAAATCAGTTGATCATTTGCACAATAAGTCTACCTAACATGCAAACTTTTAGTCTGATTAATTGGCGGAAGAATTGTTTATTGTGAATATTAAAGGGATAAAGTATTTCACCCAAAAAAAAAATTTCACAAAATGTAATTCCAAACCGTTTAATCTTCAGAAAACCAAAAAATCTAGTTATTTTTTGATGAAATCCAAGAGCTTTCTGAACCTGCATAGACAGCAAAGACACTACCACATTCAAGGCCCAGAAAGTTAGTAAAGACATCGTTAAAATAGTCCATGTGACATCAGGAGTGCAACCTTAATTTTATGAAGCTACGAGAATACTTTTTGTGCGCAAAGAAAAAAAAAACAACTTTATTCAACAAGTTATCTTCCATGTCAGTCTTTTACGTGCGTTATTGTTTCTCCTCTAAACCCCGCCTTCTGAAATGCATTGATTTTTACAAGGCTCGATTTTTACATTAGCCAGCTATCCAGTGCGTTGTGATTGGCCAAACGTTTTAAGCATTTGATGGAAATGTTACACCCCTCAACATATACTGTTATGGTGTGTCCCGGTCAGAACACCGGCATGACAGTACAAAAGCAATAAAACCCATTACTAATGAGGCAGTTGTTGCATCCAGTGGGGACATAATTACTGATTATAATGACTTATACTGTCTTTTTACATGTTGCTTTGCATATTGCCACATAAACATAAAATCATGATAGTGCTACTCTACACTGCTCAAAACTCGCTATTGAGTCATCAAGTGGCAAATCCTTTACATATGTTAACCTACTTACATACCATGAGTCAGAAGTACCAGACTGTCCTTGCAAAGAGTGAGGAACGGCCCATGGCCTGAGTGAGGAACAGCCAGGGGCTAAAGTGAGGAATGGCCCACGGCTAGAATGAGCAGCAGCTGGCGGCTATAACGTGGAACGGCCTTCGGATTCGATGAAGGAGCGGCCGGGGGTTGTGGCTGAACTCCACTTCCTCCACAGTGAAAGCCAATCCGGCGATCCACAGCACAAAGTTAATGTATTTTCTCAGCGACCAGCACGGATCAACGAAGCAGATATCATGCTCTTTTGGAAGGTCAAACAAAGTAGTTTCACTTTCGCAATGAAACACACAGCTTCTCCATGAAATTGCCCTGGCAGCAACGCCTTCTTTCTTTGCGTGAACATTTGGGTGGCATTTTGCAAATCTTCCCACATAGTGACGTAGAGATGTGGGGGCGTGTTTAAATGAGCCATTTTAGGGGGCGTGGACAAGTCTTAACTTTTATAAAGAATATCTCTTTGGAATTTAGACTTTAGTCTTTGCAACTTTACAGATCTTCTTTATGCACCAAGAGCTTGTAACACTCCAAATAGAAAGGAAAATCTTAAATCACATCATATGACCCCTTTAATTTCTACACTTTTGCCTATATTTGTTAGACGTATAGTAAATAGTGCACAGGCCAAACTTGTCGACCGACATTTGTTACCTGTACAACCATGAGTGAAGAAATACCTCTGTACAAAGTTTTCAACAAATGTAAATTGTTAAAAATAATTATTAATCTAGGCATTCATTTTTTTGTTCCGACTTCATTTAATTTCCTGGTATAATTTAACCTTGTATGTGAGGTGCTAGCAAGAAGTCTAATAAGGTGTTTTTGTGCAATGGTGTGGTCACCTTAGAGAGGTCTGTGGGTTTTCATTTTTCTTTTTTTTTTTTGCTGTATCTGCTCTGTGAATAATCCTACTGCTCTCACTGGCAGGATTAAAAGCTTTGTAGAACTAGCTATGTTAAGTTCGCCGGGACAAGAGAAGTTATTAAAGCCATTTTCATTACATGTATGTGTATCTTTGCTTTTCTTCTCAGTCGGAACACCTCAGGGTTTATCCTCTCGGATGGGCCTTTTATGAGCTGCTTTCCTAGTTGAATCAGTCCCTTGTGCATTGGCTGCATTTTAAAGGCATAATTCATTAATGGCCTAAACCAACACAGCCTAGTCGCTTTGAAGGCAACATGTTTGCGGGTTGCCTTCTGTGTCCACAGGGAGGTCAATCAAACAAGACTTTCTCTTGTTTTATGTTCCCGCATCATGTGAGTCATTTAACCTGCATGCACTACTCCTATCAATCCCAAACTGTCAGTGGACTTAGTAGTGAAGAAAGCCAGTGAATCTGTTCCTCTCATAACACTAGCAACTGTTTTTGCAAGTGTGGACTATTTGCGTGTAATGTTGAGAAGGCGATCTTGCTCATACTGAGCAAAAATGACTTTGCTTTTGCAGAGGGAAGCCGTACTTGGGGCCAAAGCAGTTTACACCATCTGGTCAGAGGAGTCTCAAATAGTTAGTGATGCAGTATTAATGATGCTATGTGCATGCTGCAGCTTCTTGCTGGAGAATTAGATGCTCTAATGAAGTCCCATGCACCACCGCAAAGTAGAATTCACGTCTTAGTTTTAATGATGGATTAGATATTTGATTGCAAATCCTGTTTTAGGTTTGTTATTTAAAATGAATACACTGTACTAGGATATAAAGCAGATCCTTTATGATAAATGCATATAGTAATAACCTTGGATTATTTAGGGTGTTAAATGATTGACTGATTGTCAAACTGTATGTTTAAATCTTTGGCCGGACGAGTATTCGGTGTAATAATGCATGCCAATTACAATTAGCTCTATTGTTACACGGTATGATAACGCCAGTGTGTAATGAGATTAGCCTTTTATCGAAATGAAAGACGTAATTTTTCACCACAGCCTGCAGACATAGACTTTTTCTGTGTGGAAGGAAGAAGATTCATTGAATTTTAATTAAAATGCAGGACCTATTTTCTGAAGTATTATAGACATGCACATCAATTCAGCTCTCGGGAGAAGGCACGCTTTATCCTTTCACCTACGTTACATAAATTAATTTTAATTTGCTGAAAAGATTTGACAAATTAGCATTTCGTCTCTGTTGTCTGATCAGAAATTGCTGATTGTAACAAAAATCAATCATTTCATCACCAGAGTTTTTTAAACCTCGCTTTTGAGCACGTTGTGTGGCTTCATTGATTTCAAGAAGTCAAATTGATGTCTTTGTCAGCAAAAAATGCGAAGGATTTTTTTTTTTTCTTAAGATGGAGGAGAACTGGCATGCTTGAATATCAGGTTTTCAGTGCTGTGTAAATCCATACTGCATTATTTGCCAGTGGCAGGTTTAGCATTTTCTGTGTGTGGAGCATTTCTGCTCTAAGCACCCTCCTCTGGGTATTTGGGATTCTCCCTCTCTCCCATCCCCTTCCTGTGCTTATGTCCAATATTGAGGGCCCAGGTGAAGGCTGAAAGAGCAATAATCTATAGCCGTGCTGGCCTGGAATGAGGGCAAGTCCTGCCTCATCATTTACCTAATACAGCCAGCTTTAGTGTGTGCCAGAATCAAAACATGCACACACATTAATTCACTCTTATGAGCGTGATTTATTTGCATGACAAAAATGTTTAAATTCATTCTGAGAGGCTCTTTTCAACTTTTTCAAACAAGAAGGTAATTTGCAATGTCTGCATACAAACAACTTCTGGCACTTTTGTGGAGTTGAGTTTTCTTTCTTTTTGATATGTGAAGGTCACATTCACTGTGAGGTGTAGATTTTTTTTTTAATCCAGACTCAATTTTATTCTGATTTTAGCTATGAAAATCCATTATAATATTTACATTTTTATCATTATTGTCAGACAGCTGTGCTGTCATTTCCATGACAACCAACAATTTTGCCCCATAATAAAACAAAGAAAAGTCAAAGTAAATACTTTAAATATTGTTTGATCTGTGAAGAATTGCTAATGTCCTAGTCACTATTCTATTATTAGTGTATATGTACATATGCATGTACTGTATATAACTAATGGTTTTTATTTAATGGTTAATTGAAAAATGTAACTAGTGGGAGTGTGAAAATTAAACATTTTAAGATTTCTTTTCACATGGTATAAAAGTATCCATAGCTGATTCATATAGAAACCTTAATTTGTGTACAGTGCATTTTAAATGCATAAAATCTTACTCTTTTTCATACTTAAAAATATAAGAAATCTGCAGCCCTTTCCCTCCGTATAAGAATGCATTGTACTATTTCAAAACAATTTACTGGTAAAAACCAGATTATCATAAGCACCACGAAATGTGTGGGCAGCTTTTGCCAAAATAATTCACTGTTCCCGAAGTGTTGACATTTAAGATTTGTGTCATACTTCGGGGCTCCTGTGAACGTGACAGAACTTGAAATATAGCTCCTTACTGAGTGGCTCTTGTGTGGTTTGGAGGAACACATTGGAGTAGAAGGGGGGGAAAGAAGCCCAAGTACCAATCCCTTAGTTCATTCTGAATTGATTTATTCAGATTAGCACGCACTCCACTGTATTGCTATATAACACTTTATGAGAACCTGAATTCATTACCTTTTGAGCTTGTATTTAGGTTAGAAAAGGTTAGGGGAGACTTCTCTCACTGTTTTCCAAGAGAATCATAATATGTGTATTAACCGGACAAGATAAATGCTGGTCATCACATTGTGTTTATCAGGTTTCTTTCAACGGAATGCATGACTGGCCACATTAGCTTTCTGTTATTTATAACCAACCTTCACATATTTCATGGTCAAAGATAAGGACATACCATAGCATCTGACACGTTTTGGTTACCTTCTTCACGCTTAAATCTCTAGTAGTACATGCTCTCTTCCTCCTATACTTGGAGAGTCACTGCTGATTCCAATCAAAGTGGATTGTTCCAGAAGCTTTGGGGGTCGACTGTTTCCTGACTCCGATAAGAGCCTGTCGGTTTGAGTCCTGCTGGCCAGGTGACCTTCACTACCTTAAGCATTATTCATTCTTAACGCTAACATATTTTCCCTCTAATTCATCTTTTTCATCATCCTGAAAAAGTAAAAAAAAGAAGACTGGCAAAAACTCCATGTAGGTCATTTTATTACGCGTCCGAATCCAAATATCTGACTGAATGCGAGGGCCAGGGCAGGAATACTAATGCTACAGACAATCAATTGGATGCTGTGTTGTTCAATAGGAATGATCAAGAAAACTGCACACTTGGTAAACAGCACGAAGGCTGGCTGGCGCTGCGTTAGAGTATTGTGGCAAAGTGCAGGCTGATCAAATTTCGAGGGATTTACAGCTTGTTTCCTTGTGGCTGTGGCTGCTTACGTCGGCTCGTTTTGCTCTGAACAACTGGTTCACGTTATAAACTGAGATGTTGACCAAGGGCTCAATCTCTTAAGAAATCATTTAGCTTGTGGTCAGATTGAGTATTTTAAACGTGCGACCATAAGAAGTGCTTTACTCTGCTGTGTTCGACAGCACTAGCGAGGAGGCATCGGTGACAGCCATCTTTGGAAAATGGCCAGTGTAGTCATTATCCTCCATATCAGCACATCAGCAGACATTTGCGGGCAGCTAAATTATGTCTTGCGGGAGGTCCAGACCTGCAGTGTCTGGATAGCATCCTGTGCTAATTCACATTCCTGTCTTATGCAAGATCCATCCAACAACTTATTTGTGTTTGGACCTCAAGCTCCATTTACTCTCTGCAAAGTGTTTTGCCAGAATCCTTTTCTATTTCTGCTGTGTTTAAAGCATTCTTTGTCTTCCTGTTCCTTTCTCTCTGATAGCACGATGTACCGAGGAGTGTGCCCATGGTCGGTGTGTGTCTCCTGATACATGTCAGTGTGAGCCAGGCTGGGGAGGACTGGACTGCTCTAGTGGTGAGTTCACTCTCTCATTAACTCTGAGAGCACAGTTCACTTCATTAAGGCCCTCTCACTCTCACATAGTTAATGGCTGCATCAGTCCCCAGACACCACTGCAAAGCTACCATGTTTCTCACTTACTCGCTCCCCTCTCTTCTTTTGCCAGCTGTATTAAAAAGTAAAGCTGGAAATCATGAAGGACAAATGAGATGTGCAATCAACAAGTTACTACTTCAGCTAAAGCTCTGAGTGGAAAAAAAAACTATTTTGATGAGTTATTTCTCTGACTATGGAATTATTCCATGTTCTGTCAATTTGTTAATTGTCCCCAAAATAGTGTATTATCCAGCTTATTACATAGCTACTTGCCACATATTAAATAAATATACAGAAAATAGTTGAAAAATTAGTTGAAATATTTTCTTAGCTTTTTAAAACCAAATATGCCAAAAAAGAACCACTGTTCCTAACAAATGGCATTGAACATAGACAAACTTTATACAAGACGGACATTTAAGGCATAATGTACTTGAGGACTTGAATTGTTATTTGAGAAGGAGGCATTTTAAAATCTTAATTATTTATTACCTTAAATCTATAAAAGTGGTATTATGGCAACAAGATGAACACTTCTACAATATTACCACAAGCCTACTATTAATACTGAATTCCTCTGGTTTCATTTTAAATTAAATATGCAAAATGATGGTAGCTGTGTTTGAATTAGTATTCCAGAGAGCTGTGTAATAAAAAAATAATATTAAAATGTGTGTGTGTGTGTGTGTGTGTGTGTGTGTGTGTGTGTGTATGTATGTATATTGAAAAAAGCTTTTAGAAATATAATAATGATTATATATATATATATATATAAATAATCATTATTTTATTTCTAAAAGCTTTTTTCTGGCTTTTATCATTAATTTTACACATTTATTTGCACTCAGTGTTTTACATACATTATACAGACCACAATTACAACATCAAATTACTTGCTTCATGTATAGGATGTAAATTCAATCCAATGATGAATTGTTTTGTCAAAAATAATTGTGCTTTTTTTTCTCTGTTTGATTGACAAGCTTGTCATGTGAAGTATTTAAAGTTTGAAAGTGACAGCAACAATTGCTTGCTTAATGCAAGAAACTGTTCAGAAAAATCAATATAACAGTAAAAAGTATGTTGTGTCTTGCTGCATGTTCTGCCATTTTTGCAGTTTTTGTTATTTTTGTAAAACTGCTACTACTACTACTTTAAAATCTAATCTAAATTCATTGTTGACTATTTTGATTATTGTTTATCAGTTTTTTTGATTAGTTGTTCCAACCCTATTCAATACAAAGCTAGTCAGGGTGATAGATGATGGATGGGCCAATGAATAGAAGAGTGGATGGTTGAATAGATGGGTTGATTGCTGGATTGATAGTTTGATGGAGGTGGGATGGATGGATGGGGTGGGTGGACAGGTGAATGGATAGATGGATTAGACGAAGCTGGCCTGTTTTCTTGCCCCAGTACTTGCTGAAATGGTCTTTATCATAATTAAAATGATAAGTAGTGCACAGGGTAGAATCAATCTGCATGTGAAAAACAAACAGACTGTCATTGGATCCTCAAGATGAATTGGTTAACAGGCCTTTACCTCAATGGCTGAAACATTGCGGGACAAAATAGGAAGCCATCGACATTGACTCTCTAATCAACTAAATGATGAAAAAGCAGGTAGTAGGAGAGACTAGAGGTTGAGAGAGAAAGCGGTATCGACTTGTTTAATATTTATGTGTTGAGAAACTTGAAGGAAAAAGGGACAACAAACTAAAGCTCTTTCATGTGAGGAACAGCAGGGGTGCAAACTTCTTGACCTTGCTGATCTGTGCTGATGTAGGCACGTTAATAATGTCCTTAGTTGTTTTTAGTCCAGCATCGATAACTGATGCACAAGCTCTCGTCAATGGACATGACGCTAATGTTCTCATTCAAGATGTGTGTTTTGACCCGATTCATTAAGTTTTCCAGCTTGGTTGTGGTTCACTCGCTGCCGGTGAATGATGGCTGCAGAAGGTTGTGCATGGCTCTATGGGCATTTTCATTAACAAAGGAGCCATTTCATGATTACCAACAGTCTGTAAATCAGCAGCTTTCTTTTGGAGGCACCAGCCACAGTAAAGGAGGCAAAGACACTAAAAGGCACTAATGACCTAGACCGATTTTCTATATTACACTTTACACATGAGTTTTAGCAGGGTTCCTCGGTGGGCAACAGAGGAAAGGAACCCACCTCTAAAGCTCAAGATCCTCCCCTGAGTATCTCTGTGTGAGGACCACTCATTTATTCTGAGCAGCTGCTGTTCCGTACAAATCCACCTTATTAAAACAGACCTGGTGATTGAGACAGAAGCATTATTCATAACTTTCGTATTTCCATACCGGGCGTTTGGCCAGGCTTTTTCATTTATGAGCTTTCATCTGTACAAATGAGAAATGGGAGCCAATTTTTAAATTAAATCTGACCTCTTTTTTCACTCGTACATAAATGGTGCATCTTTTTTTTTGGCCATTCAATGTAAATTTCTCTTCTCCCTCTCTCTTTCATGAGTGCTGGGAACGTCGACTGTCCTGGGGTGGATTCTGTCATCAGGATCCTGCGAGCGAATAGAGACAAATAGTCATAAATCGTTAATCACAATCAGGGCTTTGGGTCACTGGCACAAATGCCTCCCGGTTGAGTCAATGAGAAGGTATGAGAGTGAGATAAAGCCGAGTATTATGTGCATGCTGAATGAATGGAGTATATAGGATAATGCTAAGCAATAGGGATGATATGGTTATGAAAAACAGAGCTGCTTTTGGGCAACTGAAGAGCTTGAGAGTTGAAGTGACGAGCTTTGCGCTGATGCTCTGGAGCAGCATCAAAGAGGCTGGCTGGCATTACTGGAGCAGCACCCACTAGGAGTCTGCTATTTGGGTCAGAAATGAAAACTGGAAGGTGGAGCTTATCACCCAGGATGAAGGGATAGAAATGAAATGAAAGAATGAGAAAGAGAGGGAGGGAGGTGAGTAGAAGAGGCCTGTCATTTCACTCCCGCTGAGGTCAATCTGCCATTGCCTAAAGACAATGTAGCCATCACATTTGTCAGACTGGAAATGCGAGATATAACCTCGGACCGTCCCGGAAGCTTCAGGTGCTAAAAGTCACTGCAAGGTCATCGGCGACATAAATGCTTTCACACAAATCCGAATTATGCTCTTACAGTGAAGCACTTGTCTGACACAGTCTATTTCAGATTCCAGTCTCAAATTTATTTCTGCTGCTTTGGCAACAGAGTTTCATTCTATTTGATAATTTGTTCAAAGCGTGAGAATTAAAGCTGGACTGGAGGACCAAAGAGAATGCTTGGTTTGGGGAGTTTTTCCAGAATGCATCTTCAGATTTCTCTATTTCATATTGATTAGCCTGGGGTGAGGATGGATGTTGAGTAATAGATTTTGATACAGTATCTCAGCAGCTGCAGTCTTTATGATGGCAGAAAGCAAAAATCTTTCTAGTTTGTCATTATGGTCTGAAACATGCATGCCAGCTTGGCCCAAAGCTTTTATTAAATATGAATAAACATGGAAATGAGTGCTACACCCACATCAACATACATGCATATATATTTTATTCTGGTTTAGCGCAGTCAATCAAATGTATTTGTTCAGGGCATGGGACAGCATTTGTAGCAGTGGCATGCAGTGAAAGTCTGAAATGGGGAGGCAAAGCTGCCTCTATACAGTAGGTGTTCATTTTCTGATGTATGCATGTTCTAGTTATGTTTGATGTTTGCAGGTCAAAAGCATTTACTTTACACATAGGACTATTAACAAGCAACCAATACTGTAATATTTTGTAAGCCTGGGGTTTTCAAATTGGGGACAGCCAAAGCTGCATTTATTTAATAAAAAATAGAGTAAAACAGTAATATTGTGTTATATGTTTTTAGAATTAAAAACATATTATATTTTGAAATGTAATTTATTTCTGTCTTGCCAAAACTTAATTCAGCAGACATTATTTCAGTCTCACATGATTCTTTGAATCTTTTTTTGTCAAATTGGTGGATGCTTGGCATCAAAACATTTGAAAGGTTTTCAGGCTGTTTATCTTTTCACTTCACTTTATGCTCACTTAAAAATGACAGCTTTACTTTTCTTATATTATTTTGCTTGCTTGAAATATATATATATATATATATATATATATATATATATATATATATATATATATTTAAATAATTGTTTTTAATATTTTTCCAATTTTATTTTGTCTCGTCTGTCCTTTTCAGTAATATTAATTCCATTAAATACTGTATTTACTGAAATAAAACAAATCAATTGTTTGTAGATTAAATGTATGTAAATATTATTTTAGAATTTTATTAATTTTATGTATTTTTTTGCAAATTTTAAACTGTGAACTGTGCGCAGTGCTAATGAGATTCCCTGTGAAGTTACACAATATTTCATGATTTTTTCCCCCACATTGCCCAGTCAGGGTGTAGAGTGGGACATTTGCATGGCAGAATTTAATTGTCAGGTTCTGTGGCAGCTTGACTGCCATGGCAACAAACAGCAGGACCTATTGGCAACTGAGCAAAACATTATTTCATTTTAGGTGAAAATAAGCGGTTTAAGAGTGATCAGCTTTCATGTACAAATCATAGCAACCAGTGCTTATTTTTAACACTTCACTTACCTTTTATCTTCTATACTGTTATTCAGCTGATTCATTTCAGATGGGAATGTACGTACTGTGATGCAGTCCCTCGGACTGACTGTTTGGTTGAGTCAGGTTGTGATGGTAGTTATGCAGCTCACTCTCAACTAATGACTTCTAATGGCAGTTGTCTTGGGAAGTGTTTAGGAGCCAATTTTTCCGCATAAGTGCAGGTTGTGATGATGTGAAAGAAACGTGTGCAGGTTTGAAGGAAGGAGAAGTGCAAGGGAAGGGGTCGCGGGGGGCCTCGGGGCTCACCTGCTCACGACACCTCATTTATCAACAGAGGCCCTCAAACAGATGGTGCCATTCCAGATCCGCACAAGTATGTTGACATGATACGGCGTCAAAGTGAGAGAGCGACTTGAACGTAACTGAACTTTGAATTTAACTGAATTGGATTAAATGCGACAGATGGATGGAGTGATTAAAGTTGGGGGAAAAAGGGAGAGATGAAAATTTACATAGAAGAAGCAAACACCACAAAGAAATCGCAGACCTATTCAGCGTTCAAGAGAGGGCAAGAAGGGAAAGCTGGCAGGAAAGAAGGACACACTCTCGCCGACTCTCCTCTGTCATCTACAAAGCAGTTAAATAAATCATTCTCTCATTCCCTATTCTCTCCTCTCTTTGCCTCCTTTAATCTCTCAGCACTGCTGCTGCTGTGCTCTCAAAAGCTCCAAATACAGACACTTCGCACCAGGAAGTGCTCTCAGCTCACACTCATAAGAGCTTCATTGCCTTTGTTTTATGTATATATGTGTGAGGCTCTTTATGTAAGAGAGTAAGGAAAGGAGATGTATACATTATACATATACATTACATGGTGGCCAAAAGGTATGTGTAAATCTGCTTCTAATTAATGGGTTTTCAGCCATTGCTATAAGTAGAATACCTTTCTGTTCCAGCATGACCGACCGTCCCCCTGTGCACAAAATAAGGTGCAAAAATAAATGGTTTACAGAGTGTGAAAGAACTTGACTGATCTGCACAGAGTGTGACCTGAACCTCACTGTACACCTTTGGAATAATTGGAAAGGTAATTGCAGTGCAGGTGACACGGCCATTTATTGATTTTACTTTTCGTTAAATTAATCGCTGATGTTATGGTAAGTTTGATGTTATGGTAAGTTTGTTTTTAATTTTGATTTATAGATCTATTATGATTTAATCATGAATTAATGGATTGGTTCGTTTTATTTTGGTATTAGCTGTACTGTATATCAGCTTTTTTAATCTTATTAAAAGGGTTTTTCTTGTTTACATTTTACACTTATTTAAATAAGTATACATTTTAGTTTTATAGGCCCTATAAATCTTCCCAAATTCAGTTTTTTGTTTTATTTATTTATTTTCTAATTCAGTTTTTTTTTCTTCTACATTTTAATGGGAAAATGATTAATGATTACAGAAAGCATGTCTAATTCATTGAAATCATAAAACGTACACAATTTCGTTTTCTGGATTCCATTTTAACAGTTAAATTAAAAATAATGAATCAGAAAGCATGTCTAATTAACTGAAATCTTAAAACTTACACGATTTATTAAACAATGTAATTTTCGGGATTCCATTTTAATGGTTTGATTAAATTTTAATATTCAAAAGCTTCTTTAATTAATTGATTTCATGAAAAAAACTATTTATTTATTTATTTTTCATTTGTTGTGTATTTGAATTTTTCTGGTAAATACTTTTTCTGGTACCGCGTGTCATCACCATTCAATCACACAGAGACACGCAGAACATGCAGAATTCATTTTTAAATAGCATTTTTGCAGCTTAATATTCACAGATTCATCCAAAATTTGTCAAATTCCATGACATTCCACGTTATACAGTAAATTCTATTATTATGACTTTGCAATTCCGTCGAAGTTTTACGCATCGTAGAAATAATAGGACCCTAGTTTTGCTTACTATATCTTTTGCTTTTTGAATAATTTTTGGAGTTTGTATGTACAGTGAAAAAACATTAAATGAGGGTTCCTCAACTCTTGTCCTGGAGGGCCAATGCGCTGCAGAGTTTAGCTCCAACCAAAACTTCTCCTCACAATACAAAAGAAAGATCTTCTGCTATTTCCATATCATCGCAACTTAAATCAAAATGTCAAAACTTGATCTTTCAGTGGCGAATTCCATGCCTCTCCAATGATTTTATCTTTTTACATCAAAAAACATATTTTAGTAGTAATTAGGGTAATTTCTATCCTGTTTTCCACCCTTTCTTTGAAACATGTTTTGAGAGGTATGGCACATTCAACAGTTTTGCATAATTAAAATAATAGATGGACACTGCTGTGTTGTACGTTCATATCAAAATGATCTGTAACTGACAAAGCAATAGTGACACAATAGTCACACTTGTGTTGTGACATTACTGTCTGATCCAATCTAGTCAGCATTTCTCTTTTCGTTTCAGTCTCTCTAAAAAGCCTGTAGAAATGTGTCTTGTTTAAAAGCAGCATGTTGAGTTCTGAAACTTAAAGGACTAACTTATGGAAATTTGATTTATTTGAAATCTCTCAATTCATGACTCCTTTAAATTTAAATCATTATTATAGACTTACCGTATTGAACCAGGTTAAGAACACAGGTTTTGAACACAGATGATTTTGTTATGTATTTGCTCAAAATTCATTATGTTTTGCCCCAAAACGTCTTCCGAAATGTACCTTTAAAAGAAAGCCCCTTCAGCCAAGTTCTTAAATCTATTGGAAACCTTCCCAGATGAGTGGAAACTAGCTTCAAAGGCAAGACCAACTCTATAAACTCTCATGTTTTTGAAATTAAATGCCCCCAAGTATATAAATATAGGTGTGTTGTTTGGGTGTCCACACACTTTTGGCCTTTTAGTGTGCGTCCTTCTTCTGGTCTAGTGGTGTGCATGCAAAATCAAAAAAGGTGACAGAAAAGTCCAGAACTTGATCACTCATGGTAATTGCACATTCCAAACACGGTGACAACTCATCTGTCTCATCTGTAAGCACAAATCATTTATACCGTGCTGGAGGAAAAACAAAACTTAATCAGTGGGATACCTCATTATATAGCTGAATGAATGTGATCGCTCGCTATGTACAGGGTTTCCTAAAAAAGCCAGACGGCTTCACTTTCTCACGGTCCAAACCTGCACCTTTGGAAAAATTGCCATCGATACAGACTTTTCTCTGACTTTGAAGAATCAAAGCGTGCTGTGAAAGGTGGCGAGGGAGTCAGATTCGCTCTGTGACCTCAACACTGCCCAGGTGTTTGTGTGTGCGTGTGTCTGCAGTCTCAAAGTTCAGCCCCTCGAGCCTTGCAGACTGCTCACTTATGAGCCAGCGCTGCGTCTCTGTTGTCAAAAGCGAGGAACTGGGGGCTACTGTTTGTGACTGACCCCGAAACTCTCTGGATGAGGATGGAATAAAAATATAATAGAGAAATGGCTGAAAGTCCTTGAAGGGAGTTTGCACCAATCATTCAGGATTCAAGGTGTGTGTGTGATTAGAGCATTGATAGATGATGTGTTTTTAAATAAATTGGTTATATTAATCACTGTAGTAGTGTTTTTAATGGCTATCGGTGGAGTTGAGAAGGCCATGTGATTGTTCCCTACTGTTCGCACTTATTAATTGACCAGCTGTAATGGGCCAAACCCTGTGCCCTCTTTATAGGCCACTCTCGCACACACAGAAGCTCCCCAAAACTATCCCTATGGTATTGTATAGCTCAGCCCTGAATGCATTTTTGCTTTCCTACTAGGAAAGTAGTTTTTTCATCAGCCTTTTGTTGTATTCAATCACAATTAATTTTAGAGTAATGTCCCATACGGCCTATTGTAGGATGCATATTTCTCTGCCGTGATTATTTCCATATTGCACATTGTTGATAACAGCAATATCTTCCCTGAACACAGTCAGCGGCTTTCTCGAATGAAGGCTTTTTAGAAAAGGTCCAGCTATTTTGATGAGTGTCGGAGATGATAGCAGCGCCTGTGATTGCACAGGAATCATTTTATGCCTCCCTTCGCTGGATATAACCATCAAATAGATGTACACAAAGGACATAAAGCCAGATTTTAGAATGTTATCCGTAGTCTAAAAAGCCTTTAGGTTGCGTAATTGAAAAGCTCTATCACTTCTTTGTGGGGTCTAAAATAGCTAAAATGTTGTGATGACAGGGCAACCACAAGCTGCTTGCAGCATACTAATGTAGGGCCGGGCTCTGCTGTGGTCATTTCATAGTCTGAGTCACACTTGATTTTGGGGTTGATTTCCATGTTTATGAAGTTTAGCACTACAGGATTCAATTTATTTCATTGATCATTACGTTTGATGATCTCTTTACTCGCTGTGATGTTAATTCTCCAGCCTCTGAGCAGAAATTGCTCTTGGCATTAGAGGTCATGTTGTGATGAGGTGAAGGCAGGAAAGGGAACCGGATTCTCTGCCTAATGGAGCTGTGGAGCACATTCCCCCGCACAACTCTCTAGGCCTTGATTTCAAGGGTACCTGCAGTCACCACAGGTATTCTTTATGTGGATTATTGTTGGGTCATTTTTGTGCCTTTTGTACAAGATGCACAGCTGTAATTTCAAGTATTTTTTATTTCAGAAAAGTCTGGCTAACCTCAGGCTAACCTTTTTTTAAATTATAACTTGATTGCATAATGACAATGAACACGATGGAGCCTAAGAGGGTGCAAATAAAGAGCTACTGTAAAGTTTGCCCTGCTAGTCCTTGATGTGTCAACTTCAAGTTAATTTTGATACTTTGAAAATATTTTGGCTATGAAAAAAAGATGGAATGATGGAAAATGAGACAAACCAATTAATCAGATGTATGATGTATGATGATGTCTTAACTTACAGCAATTATTTTTGCAATATGTAAGTGTATCAGTGTTATTTCTGTATACTTTATATGCAATTAGTTCATTCTACAATTTATTAATATTTTGAATTCTTTATTATTTTAGTATTTACAAATTTGTTTTGTAATTTCAATAATTTGTTCTCTAAATACTGCATTTCTAATTTTTGTTTTGTTATAGTTTTAGTAGTTTTAGTACTTCAACTTATTTCAGTTAGTATATAGTTAGTATAAGGTGTATATGTATATATACATTTGATAGTTTTATCTTTATTTTTGTTAACAATAGTCAGCAATAATAATATATATAATATATATGTTTTATATAATGCATATAAAAATATATGTTTTCTGTAAATTTGCCCCAATGTTTTGCATCTACTCAGCTTTTATGGTTAAGGGATACATTTTGATTTATTTATTATGCCTCAAATGACTTCCAAAGAAGTTTTGGCATCTCAGTCTGTTCTTGGTACTGTAAAGTACAATAAATAGTGATATTGCTTGTTTGTTCTTGGGGCACTACCCCATGATGCCTTGCCTCTGCGGTGTCCTTGGGTGTGCTTGGCTGATTATGATGTTGAGGTAGGTGGTGGTGGGGTGGGGGGGTTATAGTATTAGCGGTATGCTGCCTCGGATCCTCCTGCACCTGCAGTCTCCTGATGTTTAACCCTGCACTCCATGGTAGTGTTGCACTGATTACTGGCCGTCCTGTGGGACATTGATTGTCCTGTTCCTCTCTGGCAAACCCCACACAATGCTGACGAATGAACTCCTGGCCCTGCCAAGTCCAATTAACTGTCAGTGCTGCATCGACGGGCCCCCTCCGTAACTGAGGAGAGGGAAGAAAAACAAACTTTTAATCAAATTGTGCTTCGGGCCCCAAGGTAACTGGGGTTTTATTCTGAATTCTACTCCATTCTTCCCTGGCGGTTGTTACACACTTTCTTATTAAAAAGTTGGTTGAGAGAACAATTTGTTTTTGCATGATTAAGGACAAGGAACAACAGCCTTCACATTTTAATGACAGTTTTCAACCAGCTATAATGTATGAACTATATATTTAACATATGTATCTGTTTAGCTTCCAAAACTTAGTTGGCTCCCAACGGAGACAGCATTTTAAAGCGTAAGCAGGCTTCCAAAATAAAGGCTGATCCAAACGGCAAACAAATTAATTTGGTTTCCTCTCAAGATGCTTAGTTTTAGCCAAAATGTAAAGTAGCATCACATCCCAGAATTCATTGCGACATGCTTAATGAAAATTATATTCAATATAAATAAACATTTCATTTAAAACTGAAAAAAAAGACACAAAATCATTCCATTTAATTGAAAACAAATTATTAAGCAACATTTGTGTGCTAAGGACATTTATGCTTCCTGCTAACATGTTTAGTCTTCTAGGTTTTGGATTAAAGCTGTAATTTGCAGTTAGAAGATAACTTGCAACTTCTTTGAGATAAAGACTAGATGTGTTATTAATTTTTACTGTGGCTTTATAACCTTGAAGTGTTCTGTTTCTGATTTTTTTTTACATTTACCCGCCAGTTTAGAAGTTTAGAAGCAGCATCTTTGCTATTTCATAATTTTTCATTACGTCTTCTGACCGACTGAGCTGCAAAGGCAAACAGTCCTGTGCAATACTCTTTGGTTTTCTTTTTTTTAAGGCTGAGTACAATGGCTATCTCTGTGAACGTGGCCTTGCTAATGCTCCCAAGGTCATGATAAACTCCAGACTGGCTTGCTTTGATTATCCTGATGCAGACATTAAAAGCCCTGAAATTCAATTAAATTCCTGCCTTTTGCCTCTGAGCAAAAGGGAAGAGGCATAGAAAAAGAGGGAAAGAGAAAGGCCGGTGTGCATTGGTAAGGTTTAATAAGAGGAACAAAGGCATGGGGTTTGTGATCTTTGCGTCTGAGAAAGGGCATCTAGACGATAAGGTTCAAAGGAGAGTTTTAAAGAACGTTTAGTTCCTTCCACGATTTTACACTCGTGCTCCTCTTTTAAATAAACTCCATAGGAATCCAAGGTTACTCTCAGGGCTGTAATAAAAAAGTGTGCTGTGGAATGCCTCAAACTCGTTTGTTTTGTATGAAAAGAACTATAAATAATTGTGAAGACAAAGACTTAACTGAAAACTCTTAATCAGTATTGTCTTGTCATTCAGTAAGTAGTATCTTTTAAACAATACGCATTACATAGCAAGCATAATTGCATAAAATATTAATATTTTTTTCTCAGAGAATATTTATTGAATTAAGTTTGTTTTTCTTGCCTCATTGGCAGAATGCTTTATATATATATATATATATATATATATATATATATATATATGTGTATATATATATATATATATATATACATACATATATAAACATAAACATGAAATTGAGAATATATTAAATATGCAAATTTATAAATTCAATTATATATTTAATTAATCCATATATTTATGGATATTTAAAAATATATTTAGATTGTATTGTACTCTATACTCTATATTGTTTTCTAGATTCAATTTGTTTTAATGATAATCTTGATATTTTTAATAGAAAACATGAAATAAATGCTGATTAATTAAAAAAAATTATTCGCTGTATTGATGTTGACAGCTGAGTTGAGAAATGTTGTGCAATGAAAGTCTACCTCCTGTAAGATTATTTTTAAATATCTTGTCCAGCATTGATTCTTTTTTCCCCAGTTGTGCATCTACAAGAGTAAATACCAGCTATCGTGAGCCAGAATAGTTTTAAGTCTGATTTAGATAAGATCATTTGCTTTTGTTCATCGGGAATAAAAAGGATCTTTTCCTCAGCAGATCAATACTGCAGCCTCTCTCTAGTAAACTTTACCAAAGAATGGATAAATCAGATTTGTTTTTGTTTTTTTACATTCTATTTGTCTTCTTGTCAGACATCTGCAACTCTATCTGTCATGAAGGAAGTAAAAAATAACTGCATTGGGAGTCTTGTGATTGCCAGTTGTTCTCAGTACCAAGCAGTTTTATTGCCATGCAAGAGATCATGACTAATAATCCATTAACTCGCACTACAACTTCCCCAGCAACAAGACTTTTTTTTTCACGTCTATTTTTGACTGTCAGTTAGAGAAAGGGATACACAATTGATTTCTCAGGGAGTCACTGATGTGTACCTTTGACTTCACTGTGACTTTGAGAATCCACAGGAATAATTCATGGGCCCCGGTGAGTTCCCAAAGACGAGAAGAACAAAACTGCGTTCAGAGATCTTGCTGCTCATTCCGGATAATTCTGCGCCTCTGAACCTGCCAACCTTTTCCGGAGAGGCTGAGACTCTCCTGAGGGTTCTTCATGTGACTGCTGAGTGGATGAGGGAGGAGAGGGACAGCTGTGATTGACACACATTGGCCACTTTACAGGACCCTTAGACCCCCAGAGCCCCGACAGCAGAAGCGGTTCTTCTTTCCAAAGCCTTCTTCGGCCACTGAGACTGTTCTCTTACCTCCACTTTCGCTGCTGCAGTCACTCTGCTAATGAAGCTTTAATGTGGTCCTTGCTTAAGTGGGTAGCTCTCTGATGGAGCTCAAGTGGCTGTTTCCTGCGAACCCATTATTTCTCAAAACACCTTAATTCTTAGCATTTAAATTTTAAACGGCTGATTGCATGGGTTATGGTTGATTTAAAACAAACCACTTGTTGTTACAAATGCAACAGAAACGTCTCTTCTCATTTCAGCCTAATGTTGATGTAAACACATGAAGTCATTGTTGCAAAGATAATCTGCTTTCCCCCACAAACTGATTCAAGCGATGCTCTCTGACCCTCTGATGATGCGCACGTCATTGTTGCTCTCCCAATTCTGTCCTCCATGTTTAATCTTCATGGCCCTGGTGGGCAGACGGCCACCTGCCGAGAATCGTAAACCCCTCGCAAAGATTTATCTCCTTACAATGAACATTAGCATAATGTCAGATCATTAAAAGCCAATTATACTGATCTGTGTGTGTACGTGTGGTGAAAAGTGTTGGGAAAGTTTCTTGGAAGGAAAATGTTCATGCTTTTTCGCTGTAGTTTTGGTGTACTGATGTGGTGGTACATCCAGAGGCGCTCGCAGGATCTTGATCCATGGTTCGGAGAAGAACGCTAATGGGCTTCAAAATCTCAACCCCCATTCACTGCCATTATAAAGCTTGAAAGAGCCAGGACATTTTTTAATATAACTCAGATTGTATTTCATTATTATTGTTGTATTTATTGTATTCATCTGAAAGAATAAAGTCTTATACACCTAGGATGGCTTGAGGGTGAGTAAATCATGGGGTAATTTTCATATTTGGGGGGAACAATCCCTCTAAAACTTTTTCATTGCGCATGTAGTCAACTTTTCCCATTTCCCTTGTAGCTCTGCTTAGTGTAGAAAATCCTACAACAGCAGTAACAGGCAACTTTATTCCCACAGCTGCAATCGGAAGCAGCAGGCAGTGGATTGAGAGAGATAATTCCACCAAGAATTGTCTATTACTAGCCTTTGTATTTGCCTGTAGGCATATGCATATGCACGCAAAAAATGCTTGCGGTCATAGGAAGACTTTGCCGTAGCCTTACACGAATTCCATTTATGAAAATATTTGCTTTTTCTCACACTGCATAATTTAATTCAAATTTATTTACATAGTGGTTTTCCCAATACATTGTTTCAAAGCTGCTTCACAGAAAATTTATGTTTCAATGTTACAATCAGAAAGTATTCTCAGTCAGAGATAAGTGATGTCCATGTGGCAGTAATATACTACTAGTGGCTACTAAACATCATTGAGTTAAACAGACACATTGAACACTGCTATAACTAACATCCTTCCCAACACACCACGGCATTGTTATTGTGAATCAATTTAAAAGGAAACACCAGCATGTTTAGCTATTATAGCTTGCTTTTCCAGCTCACTCTTCTGTGCATGC
Organism: Carassius carassius; assembly: GCF_963082965.1. Lineage (NCBI taxonomy): Eukaryota > Metazoa > Chordata > Actinopteri > Cypriniformes > Cyprinidae > Carassius > Carassius carassius. Next base: position 22,398,612 of record NC_081777.1, read on the forward strand.
TCTATATAAGGCTTTTGTATGAGATACTTTCTTTTCACATAATATGCAGTATACTATTGCCAGCACCTGCAGAATGAGTTCATGCTCAATAGGCTAGCAGCAAACCCGAGGAAAGATATATAACAACCTCATTTCTGTCCTCCCCCCTTACCAGTTTTCAGCAGGTGCAGATGCCATGGAAACCCATAATGCATTGGCAGTGTAGGTCAGGAGAGATCTTCATTCAGCATTACTCTGTCATTGTCCCTGTCCACACATGATTTTTAATTGCCTTATTCTGGGTTTTCATTTCTGTTTATTTGCTTTGGCATAATGGTCAAGTGGTTCTAGTAATGGATTCATAACGAGCAGTCTTCTGGTTTACAAAATATATGCAAACCAATTGAAAATTTCCCAGTATTAGAAGACTCTTCCTCTTGTATTTTGCTTCTTGCTTTATGTAAGTGTTCTGTAGCTTTTAATAAAATGCTATATTGAAAAAAGTAGTCGTTTTTACAGAAAAATACAGTAGAATACCACAGTAAAAATGTTTACTGTAAAGTTACTTTAACCGTTTAGTGAAAAACTATAAATGGTTTGCATTATATGTAATTTTACTTTAAAATACAATCTCTCTTTTTTTGCAATAAAAAATTAAATTGCTATGCTATTTACAGTATACCACAGTACATATAGTTATATTTTGTATAATCGATATGGGTCTTTTGGTTCAGTATGTATTTGTACCAAACAATTACAGCATTGTTTTAACCACTGCATGAATTGGAAATTTCCAGTTTTATATATTATTACTTTTGATAAGAAACAAAATCTAATCTTTCAAATTATGCTCTTTTATTAAGGAAATTCTAACAATAAATGCTGTTTTGATGCTCTTTGATGTGGCATGACAGATTGCTGTATAAATGCCTCGTCAGAGTGCAAATAATTGTGATCATGCCTTCCTCTTTAATACTAGCATTAACACACACACACACACACACACACACACACACACACACAAAAAACCCACTAAGGAACATCTCATGTAATCACTCAATCAGTGTTTTAACTGCGGGAAAACATCAATAAAACAGCTTCTACACAAAATGACACGTAGCATTTCATTTACCCCAGGCAAGTCATCAGTGTCCACAGCTTGTTAGTTATCTAGAGAAATAAAGTGTAGAGAAGAACATTTGTAAAATATTAGACCATATGCTCATTATATTTTACCTTAACGGTTAGTGGTGTCTTAATTATTTTATGTATGTTTAAATACATCTGTTATGACATCCACTGTGTAAATGAATATATTTCAACAACAAATAGTAATTTTATAATTTAGAAGTTAATCTAAAAACTGCATTATGTGCAATTTACAAATACATTTTTTTTAAGTTGAGTGTTGATTATTATATTTAAAAATAAATAGTAATTCAATTTAAGTTTGTGCTCTGTTGTGAAAGGGATACTCCACCCCAAAATGAAAATCTTGTCATTAATCACTTACCCCCACGTCGTTTCAAACCCGTAAAAGCTTTGTTTGGTTTCAGAACACAATATAAGATATTTTGGATGAAAACCGGGAGGCTTGTGACTGTCCCATTGACTGCCAAGTAAATTACACTGTCAAGGTCCAGAAAAGTATGAAAAGTATCATCAGAATAGTCCATCTGCCATCAGTGGTTCAACCAAATGTTATGAAGCAGAAATAATACTTTTTGTATGTGAAGAAAACAAAAATAACAACTTTATTCTTACAACTTTATATATAACAATTTGTGTCCTCTGTGTCTCTCCGCATCACTGTAGCGGCATTTTGGAGAACATCCGCTGAACGCAAGCAGCGTATGCTCTTCTGTGTCAGGCGCACTGCGCTGCATTGCAGCTGCCAGTTTTTACGGTAACTTTAACAGGATAATTTTCCAGTGTATGCAAGTCCAGCTCATTGGGCGGCCATGTTTTTTGATGAATGCATTGTGGATTATTGGTAATGCATCATGGCTGTTGTTGTGTTTTCAGCACTAGATGGAGGAGGGGCTGCAACTGTCACCACACTGTAGCAACTTCATAATTAAACATACATCATGAAGCACCATTCTGCATGTCAGACCATTGGCAGGCGCACAACCTTCTCGGCATATTGGTCTGTGCTTGAACTATGTGGTATACTGCCCCCTGGTGAAAGAGTTTCACGCTTTTAGATGAGGAATCAAAGCTAATGTGAGCATAACACCCCCCAGCTCAGATCAGGATATATGATAATATAAAATAATGATGTTAAAAAGTTTTATAAACTGGGTTTAAATCACTAAATCTATGAGTATCATTATCAAAAATCTAGCATTGGTGTAGAGTAGTCACACTCTTTCCCGTATGTGGATCACTCGGCTACATCTGCTGGGCCTCTCCATCATCGACCCTCTGCCACGGCCCCTGGCACCATCTACTTCATCCTAATTAGAATTAATAATTGAAAATAGGAAATCGATGGGTGCAAATTAAGCGCAGCACAAGTGGCCTTTATTGGGTTGACATTGTCTCAAGAGCAGCGGTTGTTGGTCACTGCTGATCTCACATTTGTCTCATGCATCTCCATCTCATGCATATCTTTATTTCGAGTCATTCCTTTCTGGGTGGAGCATTGTAAAATAGCCTCTTTTTGTGCTTGTTGGCCTCGTGGCTTAAAGAAAAGCTTGTGTTTTTCCCAAGGGAGGAGAGGAAGATAGAGTTATTAATTTGGTAAAGCAACGGCCCGTGTAACAATCTGCTGAGGAGGACACTTCTGACTTTTGTTGAATAAGCTACTGGTTTGCTGCACTAGGTCATGGCTTTTCTCGAATCATTCAGTAGCGCGATAATGACCCGACTTCACTTCAAAGATCTCCTCACCTTCCACAAAAGATGCTGGGATTAGAGTGTGCCATCCCGCAAGTTCTCTGTGAAAGGTCTCTAGCACTGTATTGAACAGAAGGTGACTTCTCAAGGCTGATATTGATCCGAGTTCACATCCTAGATGTATCTTGAACAAATGACCTTGTTGTATCCACAGGGGAGCGTCTTTTCTAGACAGCGATTAGTCAATGCTTAATTTGATATAGATGTCTCTAAACAACCTTCTTTGAATACAAGGTGCTCAAGTTTGGTTTGGTTTGAAAGCATGTTTCTAAGTTAACAATGGCTTCAGCATCACATCTTTTAAATCCCAAATGTGTCTAATTATGACATACTTTTAAATATTCAATCCCACACACACACACACACACATTTTGTATAGTAAGAAAAGTAGTTTTGACAATTCTATGGGCAATCATTCATCTTTGGGCAATCTTACTGAACACTGCAAACCAGAAGTTAAATTTGTTAACATACACAAAATTGTTGGAATTTTTTTTAATTTTGAGCAGATACTGTAAGACATCAAAACAGTAAAGTAAAAGACTTTACATGTGAATCATAACACAGCGTGAGTCATAGCGCGAAAAGATACGACATCAGCACATCCTTATGCTACGTGTCTCCCCTGAGGCTTTGGCTGGCAGGTCCCATGCTGTTCCTGGGGAAAAGGAAACATGTAGCCGGGGCTGGTCTGAGATAAATTAGGGTAGGAGGGACACACGGTCCATCGAGGCTGCCTGGCAGCTGCAGTGCAAGCGCTCCCCCCTCTGTTATTACAACTCAGCACTATCCACCCCACATGACTATTGGCAGTTCCTTCTGTATATTTAGAATAGCATCCATCAGCTCTCCACCCCACATATTGTATCCAAAATTCCTTAATGTATGCCTAATTCATTCTTTAGCAGTCGCCTCTTTCAGCGCACAGATAAATAACACAGTGATAAGTGTCAGTGGAGCCCTAGACAGCCCAGTGGGCCATTTCACAGTGAGAGTATTGGCAGCTTTTACAACTATACGTTTAACAGCATGTCCAGGAGACATTTATCATCCTTGTGTAAAAACATTCAGCACTTTTGTCCAAAAAGAGCTATATTTATAAATGTATATCAAAGCACTGTATCTCTGTTCATCTGTTGCAGAACCAAGATGAATGTGGGAAATTTAATTGAAGAATGTTAGGATAGAGGCGTATGTTTGTTTTTAAATTTAAGCGGTAAAGGAACTGAAAGTGATGTTCGCCCTTCTGGAACCTCTGTCAGTAGAACTGACCTTTCCATTTTCAAAATACCAAAAAAGATTGACGTTTGGCTCCATTAATGGTGTTCATTTTTCTGCAGATGAAAAATGTAGATGAAATATTTGCACTAAAATGCTCACAGAGTTTGATTCACCACTATTTAAATGTCCTTTAACATCACTACCAAATCTAAAGCACTAAACATATGACCAGAGAAGTCTGATTACTGAAAGATGAGTCTCATGAACTGGTTCTATTTAGTGAATCAAACCATGCGCTATGGTTTTTACATTTTTTTGTTTTTACAGAAAGGCAGTGAGGTCTGATTACCGAGCAAATAACTCTTTTGAGTAAGTTTATTTTCATGAATTAAAATTGTACAAGACTATTAGTGTGGTCTGATTTTTAAATGAATTAGATTCAAGATTCAATAGTTTTACTGTCATATGGCCTAGTACAATGAAATTATTTCTTGGTTTACTCCTCTCAAGAATGAAAGGGTAGAAATGGAACAAACATAACAAGGACAAAACAAAATATGTAAAAAAAAATACACAATTACTTCTAAGATCCAGTTTGTTGAATTGTTGAATGTAAAACATATACAGTGCAAACAGTTTAGTCTGATTCCCAGACAAATGGCTCTTATGAGTTCTTTTTAGTGAATCAAACATACAGTGTACACCTTAATGTTGTTTTTTACATGACCAAGTATAGTTAAAGATACACATAATGAGTTTCGTCAGTAGGTTTTTTATATAAAAGTGAGTGAGTGAAATGTTACCAAATTTTTGATTATCTAATGTTGTTGTTTAATATGAAGCCTATAGTTAAGACAAATGATTGAATGGCATTTACTTTACCTCCAAATGTTGTCATCAAAAGGTCTATGTAAAAAAATTAATTAATTATTGAAATGATCTAATTTGGCAGTTTTTCTTCTTCTGCCTCCTCCCTATCAGAAAACCTGTGGAGTGATATGAGTGCTGGACCTATAATTGTTTAAAATATCTATTCTTGCAGTCTAAATCCAATCAGCCAAGGTTTCTGAGTGAATATGAATCTTCACTTATTTCTCACTGGACAGAATATTTTATCAGAGCAAATTTCAATTGACTATATTTTAAAATGATCTTTTATGCCACTTTGCCCATATACTTTACTTTACTTTTGCCTTCTTTGAAGCTGCACACTGTTTCAGTGACTTAATAAGGACTCTGTATAACTGGTGATCTGAAAAACATACTTAACTGGCACAAAACAGGTCTCACTCTAACCGTCATTGTAGCACATGGTGCTGTGACATTGCTCAGTTAATTAAAACACTCTGTCACGTAGAGACAAACTCCTATCCTGTATTCATCATGGCATAACAGAGATGAACCCAAACACAAAAGTTCAGCTGCCAAGCTTTGGGATCTTCATTTATCTGCAGGTTTAATTGTCTGGATGCACTTCCTCCAGTCATTAACCACAAAAGCTAAAACTTGGATGTAAGGGGTTGACTAGAGTCTTCCCCTCCACCGCTAGAGCTTTAATTAAAGGAGTGGAATGGGATGGACTGGGTGCAAGGAAGTAGTAATTGGCCCTGGAGGCATTGTGTGCTGTGATAGAGACACTGTAATCACACTCTTGTACAGTGCTTCCTATGACATTATCGGATTCAGAAACCCTTGGCTCTGTTACAAACTTCTAGTTGGCTGCTGTCCATCTATTGGATGATAAAAGGGCCAATTGTAGATTGGCAAAAGATTGATAAATTCATTTACATATAGTCACGAAGTGGTATATGCAAAATGTCAGGCTATACAAGACCTATATGTGTGTTTTCATTGAAGGAAGTGTGGCACTGCGACGCAGCGTCTCGTTCCTTCGAGGAACCAAGGTTACATACGTAACCTTAGACGTTCCTCTTCAGGAACTCGAGTTGTGTCGATGACGCTTTGGGGAACGATAATGCCCACGCCGCCAGACTTTCAAATCTCTGCCTAGTGTGGAAGAGCACAGTTAAAGCAAGAGAAGGAGATAGGAGCCTGACAGTAATTGGGGACAACCCGTCCTGTGGCCAACTTCAGAAGGAGTGAGTCTTGACCCCCAAGAGAGGGGAGATCAGAGGACTTGAGGCTTAGGATACCATCCTGATCACCGCTTATCATAAGCTTCTTCTGGCCGGAGGCCTCAGCGCACCATGAAGGAAACATGTAACCAGAGGGTTTCTGTCCACTGACTGGCCACCGAGAGGGGTGCGGTAGGCCGCCATGGCAGCCACGTAGACTGGCCCTCTGGTGTGCCTAGAGCCACTAGCTCGGTGCCCTGAAGCAGCGGACAGCAGGGCGACCATACTAGCTTCTCTAGAGACCTCCGTAGAGGTAGCAAACCTCTTAGCCTGCTACGTTTCCAGGCAGTAACTGAGAGAAGAGCTCGCCAGAGATCGCAGGGTTGGCAGATCGATCTCCTGATGGCACTGAGGAGAGACAGGCACTGTGTAATGCAGTTTACACTGCTCTTCCCCAGAGGGAGCTGGCCCTCAAAACATCCTAGGCCTTAGGCGTCAGGACATTATGATGAAGGCTATCCAGCGAAAATGACGGTCTGCAGAACCGCTTTCCACTAGAAGCCTTCGGCCTGGGAGCGCCACTCTGACTCTAGCGTCTGCCCGGCAGCCCCTGACCGCCTCAACCTCCTCAGAGGAAGAGAGGTGAACGTGTTTTCACACAAGAAATTACATCCCAAGAGCCCCTGTACATCTAACTTCACATAGTCAGATAAAAAACTCATTTTATTCCTCAGAATTAAATGTAGTCAACACCCAGATGAGTCAACACGGTCTGGTGTAGAACAACTCACATCAAACGAAACAATGTTATAAACACGTTGCCTCGGCAGTACGCATATCTTTTTTTTTTTTTGCCACTCAGTTACTCAAACAACATCAATCTCCTCAGAGAAAGATGAATGCTGCAGCGAGCTCTGCCTCAGAGGGCAAAGAAACCGCAGCGTGGGCTTCCAAGCCTCGATAAAGAGCTCTAGATCTAGTGAACACGGGTGGAGACAGGACGAGCCGTCTCCAACCCGTTCACCAGATCATGTGCGATTCCCGCGATCATGGTCACTGCCGTGCCGTACCACCGACCGCAACAGCAAGATCGCATGCACGGACACGCTCATCGGAGTGTGCCCGGCGAGAGAGCATGCAGCAGCAGCAGCGAGCTCTGCCTCAGAGGGTGAAGAAACCACAGCGTGGGCTTTTTATCCTCAAGAATGAGCTCTAGATCGCATGAATGGACACACTCTGGCTTAACAGTGAGAAAAGCACAATCAGCCCCCCGAGAGCCGACTGTGCGAGCTCCACTCCTCATTAATGCTGCTTATTATAATATTAGGCATAATGTGCTTGTGTAACTGGTGCTTGTGCAACTGATGCTTGTGCAACTGGCGAACTCATCGACGCCTTCCACATCAAACTCCTCAGAGAAATACAGGCAGTGCGTCGCGCCCTCTTACTGTGGAGAAAGTACCGCAAACGCAGGCTTCCAAACCCCAGAGAGCAGGCGCCGGATCTAATGGTTAAGGAAGAAGATAGGGACTTGCCTGTCTACATTCCTTCCAGCAGATCCGAAACCGAAACCCACGAGCACAACCACCGCTCCGCCTCGGCGAAAGCAGGGCTGGCACCGCAAGAAACGCCAGTGAAGGCTCCCTCCTCAAAGAGAGCCTTTCTGAGAGTGAAGCAAAACACTTGCATCCCAGCCATCAACTGACACTGCGCGCTTCACTCTCGAGCAGACAACACACAAGCTGCGTATGTCCCTACCCCTTTTTTTTTTTTTTTGCTGACAGGGAAAACACACAGCCTGAATGCTGCCTGCTCTCGCCCAGAACTTCTCTTGATTGAAGCTTTGACAATGGAGTTTATCAGTGGACAAACAACACTAAATAAGACTCACAAACAGATAGCGACTGACACACACACAGAGCGCTTGCTGAAAACAGAAGGCTGGCTGCCGGCTTCGCCGCTCGTGCTTTTATGCTTTCTGGTCTCTGACGTCACCCGCCTATGACGTCTCGCCCATCCATTGGACTGATTACACAGGTTATTCAGAGACGTCACGCTGGAGGCGTTCCCCAAAGCGTCATCAATGCAGCTAGAGTTCCTGAAGAGGAACTTTCATCTTCCACCAGACAAAGATTTTGTTCAGAAAGTTTAGTAAAGAATGTGTAGTGAAGTACATTTAAAGATATTGTATAGGTTTCTTCTTTATGCATTTTGACTTTATATGTCAGTTTGAGGAAAGACGGAATGCTAGAAGAGTAGGGATCCAAAGTGCCGTTTTTAAATATGTTTATTAATTGACTTACCTGTTTTTTATAGATTTTACACTGATTTTAGTCATACAAATATAGCCTTTCATGCTGACGTGGTATAAAAAAATAATAAAATAAATAAAATAGTTCCTAAATAGACTTTCTGCCTTTATTTGACTGTGAGAAGTTACAGGAAATGCTAGGAAGGGAGTGATGAACTGTTTTTGCATTAGTTTAAAACTAGTAAAAAAATATATATATTTTTTAAACCTAATTCTTGCAATGAAAATAACATTGAAGGCAGATAAGGCATGAAACATATAATAAAATTAAAATTGATCCTATTTCCAAAAAATATATATATTTTTTTTTTGTTTCATTTTTGCCATTATTTGCAGAAAATGATAATAAAGGGAAGGTGTTTTTTTTCTTTTATTTATTTATTCTGAATTTTGACCATAAAAAAGTCTAGGTTTTTACATGACATCTTTTTTTTTTATTAGAAAAATAATAATAAAAGACATTTTCATTATATATATTAGTATATAAGTTATAATTTGATTAATTTTGATTACATTTGAGGAGAGAAAGGAAGTGATAGAAGAGGAGATATATGAAGCGTAGTTGTGCCATATGTAGGTGCACTACACTGAAGGCTATGGCTCCAACACCAAACTGATTTTTAATAAAAACAGACAGCGTAAGCAGGGCTTCTATATTCCACAGGAGTGAGATATTTTGTCTTCATAGAAAATACAAGAGTTTAGACTCTGGAATTCTCCCTAATTAGCCTTCTGTGATGTTCATGTTTATTTAGCTGCACACACAGCTCTAGGCAGAACGTAGCACCAAAATACAAACAGAATTTTTCTTGTCAGTCTTAATAATTTTTAAATCAGGCCTGCAGCTGAAGGGATTTCACTTGTTTTGTAAAAAGTCTTGCCACACTTATAAGAGAACTTCAGCATTAGGTATTCTCACAGGATTGTGCATGGTGCTGCCCTGCCCTGAGATCTTTCTCAACCATCTGATCAAATCAAGCCGTTACATTTTTCTGCTTATCAAAGTACAGTACACAATCGCACGCTCACAGCTCGGTCCTGATGCCTCAAGGTGCAAGTTTGTTGTGAAGAGGAGTATCGGTTGTCTCCCCAAACGCACCCCTTTGATTAGCCTGTTTGTGCAATGCTGAGCGCTTTTAATGGGGGTTGTGTTGCAGGTCAGCTGTTTGGTGTACTTACCATTGAATCTCTGCCCACACACACCATCCATGGCCCCAACGGAGCCCTCATCCTCTCTTCCTTCATCTCTTCTCCGATTAGACTCATCCTTATGGAAGCTTTCCTTTAGATACTTTAAACACAGAGAAATAGGAATAAGACTGTTTGTTTTACAGCCTTGCCCGTGGCACCAAATGATCTCTGACTCTTTAATCACGGCTAAATGCTGTCAGAGGGCCCGCAGTGAGAGACTGTCTGCGGCGAGTCTGAAACTAAACGCAGAAAAGACGGGCCGAGATAATGGGCTTTAGGAGGAAATGTGCTGAAGTGTCTCGCTGTGGGGGGAAAAGAGGCTTTGATTCTTCAATGGCAACATTTTGTGCTGCTTCTGAGCACCAGAGAAAAAGACTTCTGCAAATTAAGCTCTGTCTAGATTTCCATTTTATTTGTCTTCCTCCGGAATGATTCAGAATGGCTTCAGATGAAGAGGCCGGCGGACTTGGATTTGCCATGTTGAATGGGAGGGAAACTGTTTGCGTCCCAGTATGAGGCTTCTTTGAAAGTGAAGCGCTCACTTTGGGGCTGATGGGGAGTTGACGAGGTCCGGGGGCTGGTGAGTGAGGCAAACGGTGGATGTGTTGTGTTTTTCTGCTCTTTTTCTCTCATCAGCGTAGGAGAGCTGAGAGGAGCATGATGAGTGCTGATTGACTGCGAGTGGAGCAGACGATGAGCGGCTAATCTGTCTTCGTTGACCTCCTGCAGGTTTCCTGCCTTTAATGTGCCCTGGTCTTTTGGTGTGAGTGTGAGAGCTCAACTGACAGGAGAACTCATCCATAGCAGATTTACTCAAATCAATAACGTGCCTCCTGCCCTCTTTGAGCTGCTTAATGCGGCCTACATCGCACCTCCTGGGAAAGACTTGCCGCAGTGCCAGGATGTTCCGAGACCCCCCTCTGTGCCAAGCTGTCTTCTCGAAATGCTGATCATCCACCTCGTGTTTGTCTGGTATAGATGATGGACGCTGGTGTCTCGCAGCACACAATCTTCATTAGGGCTTCATCCACTTTCAAAATAACCTTCTGAGCTTAGTCAAGCATTTGCCGCATCAGTGGTTAAATATGGACTGAGGTTTCTGAGGTTGTTTAAATCATATGGTACCTTCAACATGTGACCATCATCTAAATGATAGATACTGTTTATAATTGTAGGAACTGTAAGAATTTGAAATTATGTTTTTGGAAGAAAAAAGTCACTGTGCTCACATATTTAATTAAAAAAGATTTATAGAAAGTTCAAAAGAACCAGAATTTATTTGACATAGAAATATGTGACCCTGGACCACAAAACTATTCATAAGGGTCATTTTTTGAAGGGTCCAAAATAAATAAGCTTTCCATTGATGTATGGTTTGTTAGGATAGGACAATATTTGGTGATTACAACTATTGATACAACTATTTGAAATCTTGAATCTGGGTGCATAAAAATCTAAATATTGAGAAAATCACCTTTAAAGTTGTCCAAATGAAGTTCTTAGCAATGCATATTACTAATCAAAATTTAAGTTTTTATATATTTACAGGAAATTAACCAAGTATCTTCATGGAACATGATCTTTACTTAAAATCCTAAAGATGCTTGGCATAAAAGAAAAATATATAATTTTGACCCATACACTGTATTATTGGCTATTGCTGCAAAAATATACCCGTGCTACTTCAGACTGATTTTGTGGTCCAGGGTCACATATTTTGTAACATTTTAAATGTCTTAACTGTCACTTTTGATCAATTTATTGCATCCTTGCTGAATAAAATAATTAATATCTTTTTTTTTAAACAAACATTTGAACATTTGCAGAAAAATCCACTAAGTTAGCACGAGTTAATAGTTAACACTGATTTTTAGAGTGTGTGGCGAGAGAAACCAAAAGTGCTCTTAGAGTCAGGGTGTAAACAAATGTAAAAAAAAAAAAAATAAAACAATTCTAAAACTGATGTCTATGGTGGTTATGGCCCTATGCTAGCTAATACTGTGTAAACACAAGAATGACTGTGTCAGTGTTTTATAGCATCTCTGGGCCACTTTAGGTGCGTTTGCAAGATTAGTTCCTTGCAGTTTCACCCATTTTATTGATAGCGTTTGCTTTCCGCATGGTATTAGCTTGTTGATAATTTAAAAAGAATATATGAGAGGATGTAAATAATTTATGCTTTAGCTAATCACCACTCACAGTGGGATTCACTTGTATTGACAAAACACTGTACAAACTTGCATATGTTCCATAATAAAATCCTATGACTTCACAAATCTTGTGTTTTGGCAATTCCAGGATTACAGGTAACCATTTGGAATGTCATACAACTGAATTGTACTGATAAGCATGAGTTTCCATCCCCAGCCTGAGTAAAAAAAGTGTTCTTTCTTCTTCTCTGTGTTTCAGGTTGTGAAAGTGGCCACTGGGGGCCCCACTGCAGCAACCGCTGTCAGTGCAAGAATGGGGCCCTGTGTAACCCCATCACAGGAGCCTGTGTCTGCACAGACGGCTACCAAGGATGGCGCTGTGAAGATCAATGTGAGCCTGGATACTATGGCAAGGGCTGCCAGCTGCAGTGTCAATGCCTCAATGGTGCCACCTGCCACCACGAGACGGGGGAATGCATATGTGCACCAGGCTACATGGGTCCCATGTGAGTACCAGGAATAAAACCAGTTTGCAATATAGAAATATGAAGGTTAATATGTCTTTCCTGAAATATATTCTTCATATAGAGGAGACAAAGGCAAGTTGTTACACTGGTGAAAAGGGTACGTTTATTTTTGAAAGACAATTTCTGTATAAACACACACCTCTTGACTACAAAAAAGCTATTCAACCTTTACACCATCTTTGCCAAGAATCCAGATTCAGCTTTTGTGACCTTTTGTTTTACCACAATGAGAACCTGCCGTCAGCTAAATTAAAACCCATAATGTTTTGTGCTACGTGAAATATGAAAGAATATCCTTCAAATATACACTACTGTTCAAAAGTTCGGGGTCAGTACGATTTTAGTTCTTTGAATACAAATACATACTTTCATTTTGCCAAAGATATATTAAATTGATCAAAATTGATAAATATTTCTTTAATATCTTTAATAATAACAAGGAATGATTCTTAATTAAGCAAATTGGCTTATTAGAATGATTTCTGAAGGATCATGTGACACTGAAGACTGGAATATTTTTTTTTTTGATCATCATAAAATGTGAATTTTATGTTTTTTTTGTGTGCATATTAATAGACTATTAAGTGCCTCCCAAACTTTGAACAGAAGTCTATCTCTTTTTAATGGGGGAGAAAAATTGAATATCCTTAAAATATCGATTGTTTCGGGCATGGAGATTTCTAACCTAAAACCTTCTGGGTATTTCCCCATGTGACAACTAGCCCCAGTCTCCCATACTAATCTACATACTATATACTCACTCTTTGTCTATATATACATTGTTAGCATAGTGAAAACACTGTGAAGTTCTTCTGAGGTTGCTTTTTTTTAAGCATTTGTTCTAAAGTCTTTGAACATTCTTGTGTTTTATGTTGCAATCCTTTGCAATGACTGCCTGAGTTTCAAGTGTTTGCTCTTGTGGTTCGGCAGCTGTGGAGAGCGATGTCCCTCTGGAAGTCATGGGCCACAGTGCGAGCAGCGCTGCCCCTGTCAGAATGGAGGAACCTGCCATCACATCACTGGAGAATGCTCCTGCCCTGCTGGATGGACGGTAAGAAGCTGCACACAGGGTGGAGAAGTGGGGGACAAAGGGAAAGTGACCGAGAGAATAAAGGACAGAGAGGAATAAAGATGAGGAGACAGATGATAAGGAATGAGGGGCAGAAAGTGAAGGAGAGTAAAAGGGCAAGATACTGAAGCGATGGAGGAGGTGAGTCATGCTTAAAAGGAAGTAAGGAAGGAAAAGAGAGAGTAATTAGAAGGAGAAAGGGAGGCTTAAGAGAATGGAGGAAAAGGGAAAGAGTTTAAGAGGTAAATGAAGGAAGGGTGGAGGAGAATCTGAATGTAGATACATGCAAAAGCTAAGTGGGGAAGAAATGACACTGATCTGAGTCTCGCAGAGCAGCTGAAGTTAATATTTGGAAGCAAATTGTGTAAAGTCTCATTATTGCTCCTTTTGCATCATCTCAAACTCGTAAAGAGGACATATCAAAAACACAAGTTTCCTTTCTCTTCTGAAAAAAGTTCAACGTGATACAGTATGTAGACATACTCTAATATTTACAAAGCAATGCTCCATCTTCAGTTCATCGTTTATTAAAACTAAACTGCAAAAATGGGTCATTTAGAAATTGTTATAGTATTGGCCTCAACTGTGTACTGTACATTATCATATTAGCTGTTTAGATAGAAATGCAGTGATTCAGTTCCTATTCAATGATAAAGGAACCTTGCTTAGAGGTCTTAAAGGTACAGTAGCAAAGACTGGATCAGATAGCGATCATGCACTTTCATCAGCTTAACATAAGTGGCTACAGATGTATAAAATATGGCCTTTTTAAAGGGCCAAATTTTGTTTTTCTGCATAATTGTTTCATCTTTAATTCTATAGATTAATTACACTGATTATATATACTGTATATTCACCTAAAATCCTTTATTCCCTCTGTTGTTTCAAAACTTTATGAGAAATGCTATTTAAAAGTTAGTAAATACATTTTTCCTATATAAATCAGTGCTGCTTTAATTGTCGTGAATGACTTTCATTTGATTCCCAAATTTTCTCTTTCTGTACAGGGGTCTGTGTGTGCCCAGCCATGTCCATTCGGCAAGTACGGGATCAACTGCAGCAAGGAATGCTCCTGCCGCAATGGAGGACTGTGTGACCACATTACAGGACAGTGCCAGTGTATGGCAGGATACAGTGGCCACAGGTAAAATAAATACCCAGTTCCATCAGATCTTATATCTCTTATTCCTCTGTGCCTTTAAAAAAAAAACTACCACAAAAGGAGTTTGTAAACAAGCCTGCAAAATTCGGTTGCTAAATAATTGATTAATTGCTTTTTTCTTTTTTTTTTACTGCTCTGTGTTTACATTCCCTGTGTCCACTGATCCCACTCCGAGATCTGCACTGGTTTGTTAAGTTTCTGTCCATTAATTACCAGTAATGGAGTTTAATTAGGATCCAGTTGAAATTGCTCAGTGCCTTTATTTCCCAGTGTCTTCTGCAGCAGCTTAGGGTTTATTAGCGCAGTAAAGTGATTGTCTGGAGAATGAAAACACTTTCAGGACAGACACTTCTTATCCTCTAATATTTAACAAAATTGCCCTCATTCATTTGGTCTGTGACAGGTGAATTAGTCCAGCAGGAATAATCTCAGATTGCGTTAGTACCCCCTCCTCCCTTCCCGAAAGTCCTTCTCACACCCGTCTCTCCTGATACAAAGGACGCTGGTGTAATTTCAACATGAAACATACCTAGTCCGTTTTATAATTTAATTGAGCTATTTATCTATCTCCTAATGGCTTCTTTGGACACTCAAGATTGATGTTCTGCCAGGAATGTATATTGAAGATCTTGTGGAAGTCGTTGTTCCTTAAGTCACTTTGCTATTCAATAGAGAGAATGAGCCGGGGTCTAATTGTATTCACGGTAATAAATGACTGCTTAGTTTGCTGTCACCCCAGGCGAAGCCAAGGGCTGATGAACCTGAGGTACCAAAGAAGATGCCCAAGGCTTTGACCCTTGACCCTTAGATTAGAATGATTCAGTAGTCTACTAATTCCGCTTGTGTTATTCTGACAGGCTCCTTTTTCTTACTGAGCCATCTGAGTAACGAATAATGTAAAGTTGCTTTGGGGTTTTCTTCCCTCACTGTTCCCAGGTGCCAGGAAGAGTGTCCGGTCGGCACATATGGACCCCAGTGTGCCCTCCACTGTGACTGTCAGAATGGGGCCAAGTGTTACCACATCAATGGAGCGTGTTTGTGTGATACAGGATTCAAAGGGCCTCACTGCCAGGAAAGGTTCTGTCCACCAGGCCTCTACGGTCTCATCTGTGACAAATACTGCCCCTGTAACGCCACCAACACACTCAGGTGAGACACGTTATCACACATCAGTAGACCACACTAGAATGATAACCTTGGAAATGAAGAGAATCAATAGACTAGGAATGCATATTAGTACCATAATGGTTATCAGCTGATTTAACACTTTTTTTATTATTATTATTATTTAATGATATTGGACAATATAGATTTTTTTTAATTTTGCATGCTCATAAGCCCTATTTTTACAGTTAGATTACCTTTGTTATCTATTGTTACCTTTGTTATTTAATGCTCACTTAAAATGAAGGATCTGGTTTTTAATACTATTAAATGTAATCTTTAGCAAATCCTAAAACAAATATCCATGTTGTATTATAAAATACTGTGATGCCTAAATTCATTTGTAGCATTTAAAACATTTTTAGTTTTCAGTGCTGTATTTATTTATTTATTTGTTTTTAATTTAGACAAAACAGTAAAGAATTTTAATATTGTCCATAACATGAAATTTCAGTAAGAATTTTGCAGTAATTTAATTATTCTAATATCAGTGCATCCCTACAATGCGCTTTGTTTCCCTGCGAAGAAAAGAAATTCTAAATTTGTCTAAAAATTTTAAACCAGTATATTTATGGATGCATTTTTTCTAGGACTGTCAACTGAGTAAAATATATATTTGAATTAATTACATTATATTCTTGTTAATGAAATTAATTTCATACATGTATTGCTGTTCATTTTGTTTTGTTTCCATTTTGTCATTTGTCATTTTCCATGAATTTTTGCATTTCTTTTCTGCCATTTTTAAAAAGTTGTTCTATATATACAATGCAAAGGTATGACACTCGGAAGACATGATTAAATATATTATACTAAATTACAGTGCTGATTAGATCATAATTTCCTCACACTTTGAAGATAACAATTCAGCTAAGTTATTTCATACAAACAATACATCTTTGTGGAGTCCACTCTTTCAGTCCTACAATCATTACTTTTTTAGCCAACTTTCCACAAGTTAACCTCCGGAGCCATGGGTGAGTAAAGTCCATTTGACTTCATTTGACTTGCAAGTCAAAAAAATTCGAACACCTTTCAACAGTAGCATAGCACTTGCTCTTTATCGTGACCTGTGCTTCATTCATTATTTCTTAGCCGCGTTCCTGGCTAATGCAATGTTAATGCCTGGTATGGGTAGATTAGGCCCTAAGACACTGGGGCTCATTACTACATGAAGGAGAGAAAGGACACCCCATTTATCTGAGTGGAGCTCACAGACACCAGGATGGATGAATTCAAATGGTTTTAGTCCTCAGATTTGGCTCCCTTGTGCTGGAAACCAAAGTGTTTCTGTTTGGATGTCGTATACACAATGTATCTTTAGGCATATTTGTACCTAAATGTCGATCTGTCTTTTTCTTTTTCAGCTGCCACCCCCTGACAGGTGAATGCTTGTGTACAGCAGGATGGACGGGTCTATACTGCAATGAGACCTGTCCCCCGGGTTACTATGGAGAAGGATGTAGAGTGCCGTGCCAGTGTGCTAATGGAGCAGACTGCCACAGTCTCACTGGGGCCTGTATCTGTGCCCCAGGCTACACAGTGAGTCCATGTTTATCATTTATCATTGTCTACATTAATTAAATACTGCTAAATCCTGCCAAGCTGAAAAATTGTCACATGAAATTGACTGCTAAGCATTGATGATTATAGTTGTTAATGTTCTGAACTAAAGGATGGTCTTTTTTCATATGCCCCCTGACATATAGGTCCCCTATACACCTGCCATTAACCTCTCATTTGTAGAGTAAACACCGATACGTCCTAGACAACCATTACAGACCACCTATCAACCTGTCTATGAAGCACTGCACCAAGAAAAAAGGATTTGATTTGTCGACTACATATGTGACCCTGGACCACAAAACTAGTCATAGGTAGCATGGGTATATTTGTAGCAATAGCCAGCAATACATTGTATGGGTCAATATTATAGATTTTGCTTTTACGCCAAAAATGATTAGTATATTATATTATATACTATATATATTCAGCTTTCAGATGTTGTATCATTTAAAAAAAGGCCCTTATGACTGGTTTTGTGGTCCAGGGTCAAATATGGCTTTACAATATCTGTTGGATTTTAATGTTTTTGTACATATATAATTTTATCAGTAATTTTCATAACCTTCAAATCATAACTTCTTAATCAAATTAATTAATTTAAATGCTGATTCATTAACTGAATTAATCACATAATTACTTGCTCAGAAAAGTGGTTTGTGGTTAAGTTAAAATTAAAAAAAATATGGTTTATCATAATTTTATATTTATATTATTTATTTTTATTTGCTGTTATTTATTATTCTAGTTAATTTGATCTTTTTTTCTTTTTTTTCTATTTTATTGTGGCAAAATTAAATTATAAAATAGACATTATAACAAGTGAATTCCTATGTAAAAGAGTAATTAAATTTATTTACTAGTTTATTTAAAATTACAAATTTAAATAAATAAAAATATTTTATACTAAGAATAATTCAAATCTATTAAAACATTTACTGACATATCACTAAAAGCGTATTTCAATTTATTTCCACTGATTTCCTGAAGCATGCTTCAGCTTCCACTCTCTTCACAAACGATTGTATATGCGCCTATAAGTGCAGATTTATCTAGGTTACATTTTTAAACTAACATTGTGATATGCTTTAAAGGGGTCCTATTATGCTCTTTTACAAAGTCTTGATTTTGTTTTGGGGTAGAACTAGAACAGTCTCCACCTGCACCTATATTTTTCTCTGATTAAGAGAGCCATCCTGACCCCCGCACCCGATCGTCACAATACAATGATTATAATTCTAAGTTTTGCATGATGATATGATGAATGGATGGTTCATTTTTAACAGCAAATTCAGTGGTGTTAGAATTGATCTGCATATAACGGCACACGTCTGCGGCGCATTACAGCACTCAGTCAATGCTTGTGTTTATAACAGCCGTGCCATGTCCCAAAACCTCAAATCGGTCAACCACATTTCCTAAGCCAGCATAGTTTGTCAGTCAGTAACATAGCAGATTGAAAAGTTAGTATCTTTCTGCAGTCCAATAGACGGTATTGCGATGGTAGCTTGAGTCTGTTGAATGGTGAATTAATTCTACGTTGTCACCTAGTTGGAGAGACTCAATGCTAAAGTCAATAAACAATGTCCCTGTCTTTTACTCTCACAGTTAGCTTATCATATTCGTTTGCGACATTAGTAGGGCCCTGTGATTTTTTGACAATGTGGAAAAGGCAGATGGAATCCATTCATAAAAACGGAATTTACTATATAATGCAAAATATCATTAAATTTGTCATATTTTTGATAAATGAATAAAAAACAGGTCAGTACACTTAAATCAAATAGCGATACAGACAAGTGTTTGTGAATATTAAACTGCAAAAAAGACTATTTAAATATGGATACTTATGTTCTGTATGTTCATTTGATTACCGGAAAATACCGAACAGAGAATTTTTAAAAATCACATCATTATAAGTGTTTGATAACCACGTTTGAGTAATTATTGCATAAAATGTGTTTATTTATATATATTCTGTTTATGTCAAAATTTTGGACACACAAATGGAAAGCATGTCCAAACTTTTGACTGGTATCATACTATAATATACACAAAGAATATCAGCCGATATATAGATATCGGGTCTTTTTTACACACCAATATCGGTATCAGCATCGGCCCTCAAAAAACCCATATCGGTTGTGCTCTAAACATATGATATTGTCTCATATGATGCTCATAAGTTTATTCATTGTGTGTTAGCTGACAACACCAAATCAGTAAAAGAATAAAAATTGCACTAAGAAAGATCACCATGATTAGCCTGTGCACTTCCTGTTTTTCCCTGCTTGAGAATTTCTCTCCAATGAACTGATGACCTTAGTGTGGTTTTGTTTACAATATCAGGTTCACTTGCAAAAAGGGCAGTGCGAAAGCGAACCGCACCAAACCAAAAACAATCTACATTGTATTTGGTCCGAACCAAAGCAATTGAAATAGCAGACTTTCCAGTTGTTAATACAATAATAATAATAGTGTTCCTGTAGCTCAAGTGGTAGAGCATTGCGTTAGCAAACAAGCAAACGCAAGGTT
Source organism: Carassius carassius (assembly GCF_963082965.1). Lineage (NCBI taxonomy): Eukaryota > Metazoa > Chordata > Actinopteri > Cypriniformes > Cyprinidae > Carassius > Carassius carassius. The sequence continues at coordinate 22,418,460 of NC_081777.1, forward strand.
GGGGGTTCGATTCCCCGGGAACACATGATAGATAAAAATTGATAGCCTGAATGCACTGTAAGTTGCTTTGGATAAAAGCGTCTGCTAAATGCATAAATTGAATTTAATTTAATACACCCTAAGTATACCAGTTTAGCCAGTTTATGTCATAATTTGCTGATTCATTAAATTAATTAACGGAATTAATTAATCCTATATATGACATATGATGGAGATCCCTCAGATGAAAATCTTCAGTCCCCAGGTGAGAATCCTGAACAAAACATTCAATTGGTGGTTAAGATAAATTTAGTTTAGTTTAGTTTGTACTTTTAATGCCATGCAGTAAGTGAAAAGTGTAGGAAGTTTATACCTACAAAATCAGTAAACATCCCATCAAAATCCATCACAGGTGTTCACAGGAGACACATTTGTGAGACGTGAGATGCAAACAGCAGTGTGTCTTGGCTCACCACTTGTGACCGGATGACCCAAAATGGAAAATACCAAGCCTAAACAGGGCCATAAATATGACAAATGAGGGTGGCAAAACTCATAATTACATAATAAAAGTTTATGATTGTGGATTTTTTTCAGGGAAAAATGGAAGCATCTTTCAGAAAACATTTCTAGTCAGCACTTCCCTTGATCGTTCTTTGAATTGAATTTGAAAATCATTTCTATAGTGGTCTCACACACACACATAAACACATCACCTCCTGCAGGGAGTCTGGGAACAAGGTGAGGGTCTCAGCAATGGTACTTTCGCAATGCTTGTGTCTTGTTACACAGCAGGTTTATACTTAACACAAAGACCTTCCCAAACACAGAAAGAAGCGCTAGATACAAGGACTTCAAAATACATTGTGATTTCTAGGCAAGACTCAATATGGGTATAAATAACAAATCGTTTTTTTATCCAGTTGGTTGCACATGGCACACAATCTACCCTGGTTCGTGTTTTCTGATGAACAAAGGGGATGCTAAAATGAAAGTGATAAGATACAAGGAGAGAGCATGAGAAAGACCGATAGAGAGATGATCATATCAGTAATCTGAATTTATTTTAGAGAGATGTTAAAATAGATGGATAACTCGTTCTTTTGCTTCACTGAATGCGTCATGGTATTGCTTACAGCCCTGTTCGTCTTGTTCATCCTCAGAAGCAAATGTACTTTCCTTTAGGGCTAGTAGCTTTGGGAGTAACTAAAACTAAAAGTAGCACTATCAACTTTTAAATTATACTTACAAGTTCTACCAGAAATGACTCTTACTTTCATGTTGTTCAGCCAAAGTAAAATATTTAGTAATCATTTTTCTGTTTGTTTTTGTATGTCTTTGACTTGTTTTTTTAAGATATTGCATGTTTAAAAAGTATGGACTATATTATATGTTTTTTTTTAAGATATTGCATGTTTAAAAAGTATGGGGTGAGTAAGAGTTTTATTTATTGATTTATTTTTGACACTTTCATTCATCAAGGATGCACTGTCATTACTAGAATAAATTACATTTTAAAATATACTGTATTAAAACAGAAAACTGTATTTTTTCATCAGATTATTGCACATTTTGTGAGCATAAAACAGAAGAATACTACCAGCTCCAGTCTTTTAAATGATAGTGCAGCTTAAATGTAGCTAGCCACTTTTTGTTAACTTTGTAAATTTTTTGTAGCGTCACTTAAAGTTATGAGTAAGATGGAAAGCTACAGTTTCAATTATCTTCCCCACCACTGAACTGATTTCACTACCGCTGCATTCAGAAACAGTGGAAATATTGCAAAGCAGATAAAATTAAGACAGTGCCGCAGGTAAAGACTAGAACGGCAGTGATAATTAAGACAAACTCAGTACCAGAGGCTGTAGCCAACTCCTGCCTTGGCTGTTACTGTTGCAGTGTCCTGTGGCAGAGCTACTACAGCGATTTGAACTAGCAGGCGGAGGCACAGACTGGATCTTAATTTTCACCACCTGCTTTTTGTGTTGGATTTGGGGAGCCTGCTGCCAGTTCTATTAAACCCTGCTCGAGGAGCTTTGGCCAAGGAGTCTGACCGAGATGCAATGGAATTGGGACACAAAGCTCCATTTTCAGACCAGCTTTTTCATTTGGACCTATAGAAGAACAAAGGTTAACAATTTGACCGCAGTCTGGTCGAAAATAAGAGGGGTAATGGCCACCAAAACTCTCATCTGAGTTCTGAGAGAATCATATTTATAGGGGTGAGAAAGGAACATATATATAGTTGGGCTGCTGGTACAAGAGAGCACAGGTGGAGAGATGCTGGTAGTACCACGTTGAAAGCACACATGCCACGTTCATGTGTGCTTTCATGACGCTTCACTAAGAATGCACAGATGCATTAGTAGGAATTTTAATGCTTTAAAATAACATTCATTACCGACATTTGTAGATATTGTATGAATGACTACTAATGAATGACTGCTAATTTAGCATTTTCTAAATTATACAAATATTTTATTATCAACATAACTACTTCACTGCAGATTTTAACTGAAAAAATAACATTTAAGAAATGTTCACACTTTAATTTTCATTATTAACAAACCATTAACTATGACTTTTGCCTCAATAAATTCCTAATTTGCTGCTTATTAATAGTTAGTAAAGTAGTTGTTAAATTGGGTAGGATTAGGGATGTAGAATATGGTCATTCAGAATTTGTGATATATAAGTACTAATAAAAAGCCAATATGTTAATAGTAGGCATGCTAATAAGCAACTTGTTAATAGTGAGAATTGGTCCCTTATACTAAAGTGTCACCAAATGTTTTGTTACTGTATGTTGTTTTCCAGCATGATCTAAGAATTATCCAAAAAGCATGTTGTTTTTTTCTGTGGACACAAAAACATCTGACCTTTTGTACAAAGTAGCTCAAATGATCAGTGTAATTAACTTGCTTATTTAGAATTAATTTGACTATTTGTTTCTTTTTATTTTTGTTTTTGTTGTTTTATCCTAAACTGATTATTTTCAGAGGTATGAAAAAATACTGAATCACAGATTTGCTTTTTTTTTTTTTACCTCCGAAAATGAATATGAAAATGAAGATTTCAAAGCTTCAAGACCGTTTTAGCTCTTTGAAGGAACACTGATTTGTGTTAATTTTATTATAAAGTGAATGTTTAAGAATATTAACTGTTTGTGCTTCAATTGAAACAAAATTGACTTTTTGCACAAATAATCTCAAATGATCAGTGTTATAAATTTGTTTATCAATATTAATTAGAATATCATCATATATAATAATAATTCTTTTTTTAATTGTTTTCTTATATATATCCTAAAAATACTGTATCCCAGATTTTCAGTGTGCTCTCAGATTTTTGGACCTCACTGATTATGAAAATATGCCATTCGAAGTTTGAAAACATTTCCAGCTTGGTGAAGGTTCTAATGATTTGTTAATTTTATTATAAAGTGAATATTTAAGAATATTAATTGATTTCCAGCATGATCTGAGAATTATCCTCATAGAATTTTGTGCTTGAATGGAAACAAAACTGTCTTTTTTCACAAAGAAACTCAAGTGATCAGTGTAATAAATTTGCTTATCAATAGTAATCAATAGTAATATAATTTTATATAATATTAATTATTTTTATCCTAAAAATCATCATTTTAATATTTAAAAAATACTGTATTAAAGATGTTAAATATGTTCCCAGATTTTTGGACCTCACTGAATATAAAATGTACCTTTTAAAGCTTGATAGCTTTTTGAATGTACCAATTATTTTTGTTGATTTCATTATAAAGCAAATATTTAAGAATATTTAACCTCTAAACATAAGTCTGACTTTAGCCTGCTTTTAGAGGAGTTTAGTCACCCAGTTGAATGAGTGCTCTCAGGCCTGTGTCAGTGTAATCTGGAGCATTCACGGGTCTCGCTAAATCCCTGTGGTCATTTGTGAGCCAGAGACTCTTTTACCTCCTCCAACCCATTCACCAGTAAATTGCAGGTCTGCTGAAAAGTCGAACAAACTAACTTTCTCACCCCATATTCGGCTGCCTGCACCGATAGTTTTAAGTCTTTTTCCGTAGAACAGAACTGCCATTGTTAGCAGTCTGCTTGCTGTCACTTTTGAGTGGAACAAAGATAACTGCACGTAGATTGATGAAAAATTAATCCACAGATGTAAGCTTTTCATGTGGGGAGTGGATGGACGAGCGAAGCAGATGGAGAGGTAGAATATTTGAAATGGGGAATACAATGGGGGAATGTGGGAGAGTGAGAATGAAAAAGAAAGAGAGCATACAAGAAAGAAAAGAGTGGGAGTAAGAGAAAATATTGGAGATGATTGTATCAAAGCGAGCGAGCGAGATAAATGATGACAGATTGAAAGAAGGAGAGAGCGTGGAGAAACAAAAAAATATACTGTATAGAGAGAGAGCAAGTGAGCGAGCGAGAGTCTGTCCTGCTCAGTGCCCATGGCGTCCTGTGGCATATCTTATCCTGCTTTCCACTCAGACCTAGTTCCAGATGATAATGAGAGAGTGGGTCCTTTGCTGCTCCGTCCCCTGCACCGGGGAGACAGAGGCAGGAGACGCACAGCACACTGCCATTACCCCACTAATTGGGAGTCTAAATCATTTTGTCAGCTGTCAGTCAGAGACAGGGATGAGGCAAAAAGACACCGGTAATGGCCAGCGCTGGGATACAGGTGATTCCCCTGCTGAGCCTGGTAAAGCACAGAGATTGTGCTGGTGTTGTTTGGCTGAGGAACAGCTTAAGAACACAGTGTCTGTCAGTCATCAGCAATACTTTTCTGGGGGATGGACGGAGGTGCCAAGGGCCAGGGGCTGTCAGCTCATTAATGCGGCTGGGGAAAGCGAGCCTTTAGCTCTGAGCGTCCGCTGCCAAACTCTGTGTGACTGCAACAAGGAGACTAGCTACACATGGACTTTAGGTTTGCTGCTGTACAAATGTGTTCTCCACCTCTCTACTCATTTGAACTGTATCAAATTCTGATGCAAAGAATGTTTTGCAGGAAATTTTCAGTTGAAGTTTCGCTTAATCCTCAGATGGGATTTGGAGTCACACTTCACAGCACAGTGCTCGTGTTAGAGTATAAAATTACATAAGTAAGTGGAGAAAAATTGTGATAAAAACTTTTTTGAAAGAAATGTGTGCCTATCTGAGCAGAACTCACTCTTATGATGCTAGGATGTTGTTAGTGGTTGCCAGGGTGTTGCTATGTTGTGGTTAAAATATTCTGGGAGGTTTTGCATATTGTTGTAGGTTGTTGGGTGATTTGGGTGGTCTCTAAGGTGGCTGTTGTGGGTGGTTGCAAGGGTGTTACTATGCAGTTGTTAAAATGTTCTGGGTGGTTTTCGCCATTTTTATATGCTTGCTGAGATTTTTGGGGTAGTTTTAGCACATCCGTTGCTAGATAAAGCTGGATGTGGTTACCAGGGTGTTGCTATGTGGCCATTGGATAATAAGGTGTACTGGGTGGTTTAAGACACTGCTCTGTAGTTCCAAAGTTGTTGTAGATGGTTTCCAAAGCAGAGAATAATTCTATTAACTGAATTCTTTTTCTGCCTGCCTGAGTAAAATTAGCTATTATGGTGCTATTTTTTTCATAAAAGCTTGCCAGGGTGTTGCTAAAATGTTCTAGGTGGTTTTGCACTTTGTTGTAGGGTTTACAGGTAGGTTGTTCTGGGTGGTTGCCAAGATGTTGTGGGTAGTTTTAGCACATTGCTATTGTGTTTCTAGGCTATTGTGAGTGGATGCCAGGGTGTTGCTATGTAGTTGTTAAAAAGTTCTAGATGGTTATTATACGGCTGCTGGAGTGTTCTGAGTGGTTTTATCACATTGCTGTTCTATTGCTAGTTTATCGTGAGTGGTTGCCAGGGTGTGGCTATATCATTTCTAAAATCAGTGTTGAGAAGGTTACTTTGGAAATGTAACGGGTTATAGATTACAATACCTACTTAAAAAAAAAACATTCACCTTGAAATAAATCATATACATAAATCCAAACCTCTCCAAGGAAATAAAAAGAATTATGTGTCCTAAACTGCTGAAACATTGGTATCTCAATTTGGGAAAGAAATAAATAAAATCTGTATGTGTGAAAAAAAATCAGGCGTAACCCCCTTTGTTAGTAATTGTAATTTAATTACACATTACACATCACACAGTGAATGATTACAGTTACATTTATTTTGGGTAAAACTTTATAAGGTGACCTTGTTAAATGTTACATGTACTTACTACTATAATTACAATGAATTATCAGGGAACTACACTGCGACCAAAATGGTCGCATATGCGACCTTTTGAAATGCCATTGCGACCCTAATTTTTATGGGGTTGCAAATGTATCACTGATTATTTTTGTACCTGCTTATGTGTTATGCTATGATTTAATATGAGCATTTAATAAAACAGAAATGTGAATTTTAAGAATACGTTTTATAACGTGCTCCGAGCATTCAACACGTCAAGTTGGCTAAAGAGTTTAAAGCATTCAAACACAAGATGCGGGAAAGCTGAACTGAGTAGCTGGTTACTCGCGCGCTGTGTTCGGTGCGCATGAGAGAGACTCTCACAGACAGCAACACTGAACCGAGCTCTCCTTCAGGACGTTCGCGTCCTCCTGCACCTGAACGAACAAATACAAATCGCAGTTTAAACAAACAGAAAAAAAAGAGCGAGAAGCAAAAGAGCTCAATTCAGCACCGCGGTGTTCAGGGCGCACGTAGAAACGCGTCTCAAAATCTTCTTGCTTTTGTACCGACAACAAATATATAGAAAATATGTAAAAATACCCGTCTTGGAAAGTGTGTTCAAATGTCTGTGGTTATGTCTTAAGCGAAAGTAAAGAGTTGAGAAAGAAATGGGATGTGTATCATTATAATGGATGCATTGTCTCTTAAAGTGACCGCGCCTAATTTACTAGCTCTGCTGTCGGTGTCTTTAATGTATGAAAATTAAAGTAAATCACGCACTGCTCTTGAATGAATTACTTTGTAGTTTTAACAAGAATTTATCCTCAGTCAATCCAAAAATCTGATATAATTTATTATATTGTTTTACTAGTGGGTGCAGGACACTAGTTCATTTATGTAAGTGAGTATAGCAAAAAACAGTGATCTGTCCTAATCTTGTTTAAAAAATTAAATTGGGGACCTGACCATGTTTTGCTTAAGTGTTTCTTTCTTTAATTTCTAATGCAACCTTTTCACACCACAGACTGAACAAAATTAAGCATTGCTTGCTTGGTAATTGTTCAACAAAAGTATGGATAGTTGTGTAAATATTGTCATACTGACAGTTGTCTGAAGTTTTGGTTGATTCCATTACATATCTTTCTATCAAAGCTATCTGACATTATCAAGAGGAATTTGTTCTGACACAGTTTAACTCTGAGTTTATTACCAATTTCTAAACTATAGAAAATGTGATAATGTGAGAAAAGTTGAAGGTGTCTGAAAACATTTTGGTTTGACTGTGTATTTTATTTTACAGTGAAGACTATGCAGTGCTATTTTAAATTAACAAAAACAAACTTAAAAATGTAAACATTGTGTAAATAGCACAAATAAATAAATAGACATACAGTACAAATTAAACCATTTCAAACGGGGCCCACTGTACAACCTGCACCAGGGCCCCTCTAACCCCAGCTACGGCCCTGCGTTAAGGTACCAAGACGGAGCAATGCCCTGTGTGTACTGTAATTGTCACAGTGTCTGGGTTGTGTTCCCTGGGGTTCCACTAGGTGTCCTCAGTTCCCACGGTGTTTATCATATTATCACTTCCTGTCTCCTTATTTGGTCACCTTCCTCCTTGTTTAGTTAATTGATTGTTCCCCACCTGTCTCCTGTTTCCCCATTATCCTTTTGTGTATATAACCCGGTCTGTCTTAGTATGTGTCACGGAGTCGTTGTTTAATTCATGTCCGTCATCTTGTCGTGCTCTTGCCTTGTGTCCTTGTTTGTTTATGTTTATGTTTATGTTTGGTTTGGTTTGGTTTGGTTTGGTTTGGTTTGGTTTGGTTTGGTTTGGTTTGGTTTGGTTTGGTTTGGTTTGGTTTGGTTTGGTATCGACCTCTGCCTGGACTGTTTACCCTTTTGGATTGCCCTTAATAAAAGACTTACTCGCAATTGGTTCTATCTCCGTGCCTCATTGGATCCCTGCCGTGACAGAACGACTCCGTCATTCTAGGAACCAGCGGTATGTCGTCTTTCCGTTCCCCAGCCAAGATGGCGGAGCGGAGAGCCAAGTATCTTCGGTTGATCGCCCTCCGCCAAGAGGGAAATGAAGTGGGTGCCCTGGCTCAGGTGTTCTGGTCCCTGGCCAAGGGCATGGGCTACAATGATGCGGCCCTCAAGGACTATTTCAATGGCGGGCTGGATGATCCAGTGTCTCAGGAGGAGATGGCGCAGTTAGAGACACTGGAATTCTGGGAATTCGTGCGCTACCTGCAGCATCGGCTTCGGTGGGATGCCCCAGCCACTTCTGTCTCTTCCGGCGGGGTGGTCGTCAGACCAGCACCACTGCCCAGGATGGCAACCAGCCAAGCGCCACAACCCAAGATGACCGCCAGTCCAGCACCACTGCCCAGGATGGCTACCAGCCAAGCGCCACAGCACAAGATGGCCGCTAACCCAGCGCCAATGCCCAAATTGGCCACCGTTCCAGCGCCACAACCCAAGATGGCCGCCAGTCCAGCACCACTGCCCAGGATGGCTACCAGCCAAGCGCCACCATCCAAGATGGCCGCCAGTCCAGCATCACTGCCCAGGATGGCTACCAGCCAAGCGCCACAGCACAAGATGGCCGCTAACCCAGCGCCAATGCCCAAATTGGCCACCGTTCCAGCGCCACAGCCCAAGATGGCCGCCAACCCAGCGCCAATGCCCAAATTGGCCACCAGTCCAGCGCCACAGTACAAGATGGCCGCCAGCCCAGCGCCAATGCCCACTTTGGCCAACGGTTCAGTGCCACAGCCCAAGATGGCCGTCAGCCTAGCGCCACAGCACAAGATGGCCGCTAACCCAGCGCCAATGCCCAAATTGGCCACCGGTCCAGCGCCACAGTACAAGATGGCCGCCAGTCCAGCACCACAACCCCAGATGGCCGCCAGCCCAGCACCACAGTACAAGATGGCCGCCTGTCCAGAGTCATGGCCCAAGATGGCTGCTTGCCCAGCGCCGCTGCACAGGATGAGAGTCTCAGCTGACCCTTCAGAGTCGAGTCAGGTGCCCGTGGACCCTTCGGAGTCGAGTCAGGTGCCCGTGGACCCTTCGGAGTCGAGTCAGGTGCCCGTGGACCCTCCGGAGTCGAGTCAGGTGCCCGTGGACCCTCCGGAGTCGAGTCAGGTGCCCGTGGACCCTCCGGAGTCGAGTCAGGTGCCCGTGGACCCTCCGGAGTCGAGTCAGGTGCCCGTGGACCCTCCGGAGTCGAGTCAGGTGCCCGTGGACCCTCCGGAGTCGAGTCAGGTGCCCGTGGACCCTCCGGAGTCGAGTCAGGTGCCCGTGGACCCTCCGGAGTCGAGTCAGGTGCCCGTGGACCCTCCGGAGTCGAGTCAGGTGCCAGTCACCGTTGACCTTTCAGAGCCGAGTCAGGTGCCAGTCACCTTTGACCTTTCAGAGCCGAGTCAAGTCACCTTTGACCTTTCAGAGCCGAGTCAAGTCACCGGTGATCTTTCAGAGCCGAGTCAAGTCACCGGTGATCTTTCAGAGCCGAGTCAAGTCACCGGTGATCTTCAAGGACTGAGTCAAGTCACCTCTGATCTTCATGAACAAAGGCAAGTCACCTCTGATCTTCATGAACAAAGGCAAGTCACCATTGATCTTCATGAGCAAATGCAAGTCACCAATGATCTTCATGAGCAGTGTCAGGCCAGCACCGATCTTCTGGAGTCCAGTAGAGACACCATGGAATTACCAGAGTCTCGTCCTCCCGTTGATCCGGCCGCACGGAAGTGGTGGGCTTCTGATCCGCCCTGGGGGCTTTGTGCATCGACCACAGGGATGTGGTGGTCTTCTGCTCCGCCCTGGAGGGCTTCCGCTTTGACCACAGGGGGGTGGTGGTCTTCTGCTCCGTCCTGGGGGCCTTCCGCCCTGACCACATGGTGGTGGTGGTCTTCTGCTCTGCCCTGGGGAACTCTGGCCTCGACCACAAGGTTGTGGTGGTCTTCTGCTCCGCCCTGGGGGGCTTCCGCTCTGACCACACGGACATGGTGGTCTTCTGCTCCGCCCTGGGGGGCTTCCGCTCTGACCACACGGACATGGTGGTCTTCCGCTCCGCCCTGGGGGGCGCTTGCCCTGACTACACGGTTGTGGTGGTCTTCCGCTCCGCCCTGGAGGGCTCTGGCCTTGACCACAAGGGTGTGGTGGTCTTCTGCTCCGCCCTGGGGGGCTTCATGTTGTTTTTTCCTTTGGTTTTTGTGTTAATGTCTGTCCCTGTTCCTTTCTGTTAGTCTGGCCCTCCGTCCCTCCCCCTGAACCTCCTCCTGTCCTCCTCCCTCCTGGTCTTTCTGTGTTGTGTTTACATTCTGGTGCCTGTTCCCCATGTTTTTCTTTTCTGGCCCTCCGTCCCTCCCCCTGAGCCTCCACCTGTCCACCTCCCTCCTGGTCTCTGTTTTGTGTCTGTCTTGGAGCGTCTGGGAGCCGCTCCGTAGAAAGGGGGTACTGTCACAGTGTCTGGGTTGTGTTCCCTGGGGTTCCACTAGGTGTCCTCAGTTCCCACGGTGTTTATCATATTATCACTTCCTGTCTCCTTATTTGGTCACCTTCCTCCTTGTTTAGTTAATTGATTGTTCCCCACCTGTCTCCTGTTTCCCCATTATCCTTTTGTGTATATAACCCGGTCTGTCTTAGTATGTGTCACGGAGTCGTTGTTTAATTCATGTCCGTCATCTTGTCGTGCTCTTGCCTTGTGTCCTTGTTTGTTTATGTTTGGTTTGGTTTGGTTTTGTTTTGTTTGGTATCAACCTCTGCCTGGACTGTTTACCCTTTTGGATTGCCCTTAATAAAAGACTTACTCGCAATTGGTTCTATCTCCGTGCCTCATTGGATCCCTGCCGTGACAGTAATAAATAAAACAAGAAGGAATGTGGTTTAAAAGATAGCAAGTAAAATAAAAAGCACATCTGTATGCAATGCAGTTTCATTATTGTTCATTATTATCAAGAGTGGCTTACTATAAATAATTTGTGCGACCAAATCATGTTTTGTGCCAGTAACTGAAAAAGTAAGTAGTGCAAGTGCCACCAGTGGAAAAGGTTAGTGTAGTTCCCTGATTATGCATGATTACATGGAAGTACATGACATGTAGTTAATTAATATTACTCAGTACCTAAATGTATAATTACTCTGTAACAAGAACATGGCTTAAAATCAAGTGTAACCTTATTTTGTAATTTAATAACGAAATGCCATTACATGTGAGTTACTCCCTAACACTGGCTAAAATGTTCTGTGTGGTTCCACACATTACTGTGCAGTTTATATATTGTTGTAGATAGTTGCCAGGGCAAAATTTGTTTAATATACATTTCTTGAGCAGTTCATCTCTGTGTGTTTTTCAGGGCGACGACTGTTCCCATACCTGCCCACTTGCACTATACGGTACTAACTGCACTTCCGCCTGCCACTGCCACAACCAGGCATCCTGCTCACCAATCGACGGCTCCTGCATCTGTAAAGAAGGTACAGCATAATGGTCTCTACTTCTACCTTTAATCCTTATTCCCTCATTTTTCTTATAGACATGAATAGAGAGAGAGCCATGAGAGACTATGGGTTTACAACCAGCCTAATAACAAGATTATAGCTTGACCTGTACAAATTAATCAATAAACAATCAATGCATGAAATCAGATGCTAAGGAAAAGTCGTAATCTTTACGTTCGATTACTCTGGGACTAATTCATCATTTTCTAATTCCCTTTTAAAACAGTGATGTCAATGTTTAGAGAATTAACCCTGTCTATAAATAAAAATTAGGAATGCCGGTTATACTCCAAAAACACTTTCCGGACATCAGACATTAAGAAAAAAAAAAGTAAATAACATCCCCATCTGTTCTGTATATATCCATCTCTGTCATTACGGAAAAACTGGTGTTTCAATATCAAAGGATCCAAAGTCTCTCCAGGTCACTTTCAAAGGATATATAACCACTTAGCACTTTAATGCACATATGGCCTTTTTAGCCTGTAATAGCATAAAAAATGCAGCGTGAATCCACAAGAGCCCTGTGAGTGCTCATCGTTTGGCTGACCACAGCTAACCATACCTGCGGGATGGCCTTTATTGTTGCATAAACATGGACTCGTCCTTAAAGGCCTGCACCAGCAGAGTATTCGTTCAGGTCTCTCCAGTTTGGAAGGAAGCTCATTAGAGACAGTACGTTTAAAATCCTCATCCCATTCATAATGCAGAACCCCAGTGTGCTACACAACCTCTCTGCCTATCCCACTCTGCTCTTATGTTGACCTCAAGCCATGCATATATTCAACTCCTTGACGTGAGCCGAGGGAGACAAGAATCCTCTGGCTTCTGTTAAGACGTGACCTCACTTCCCCCTCTTCCCGCTCTATTAATTGAACACTGTTATAATAAAACTCGAGAAGCTTTGGCTAGAACTCAAAAAGAGATTGTTAAAAACTTGGATTTTAGAAAATAAATGACTGAAGGAACCAATGGAGAAGTAGACAAATAATTTAATGAATGTCTGTACCGTCTCCCTTTGCTTTACAGGTTGGCAGGGTGTAGACTGCTCAATCCTGTGCTCCAGTGGGACTTGGGGATTGGGCTGTAACCAGACTTGTTTGTGTGCCAATGGTGCGGCTTGTGACACAATCGACGGCTCCTGTACCTGTACCTCAGGCTGGAGAGGGGAACGCTGCCAGCAGCCCTGCCCCGTGAGTATCTTCCTGGGACCAGTTTCATTGTTTCTCTGCCAGAGGCTAGCAAGACTGGCCGTTTGATTTATAAATATTTGTCATGACAGAGCAGTTTAAGCTTAGCAAGATGGTTTGTGTGTGTGGTTATTCAGGATGGCACATATGGACTGGAGTGTCGCGAGCATTGTGACTGTAACCACGCTGATGGATGCGACCCTGTGAGCGGATTCTGTCGCTGTTTGCCAGGATGGACCGGTGAGTGTATGACCAGTGACATAATCACATTGACATGTTAAAATAGGGTTTTATGATGCAACATAGATACTGGAGTGAATTACTCACTCATTGTTAAAAGAAGAATTGACAGGCAAATATGACACATTAAATTTATGAAAAGGGACAGTAAAGTCTATTCAAATTGAACTTTCTATTCATCAAAGTATGGTATAAAAAATTATCAAAGTTTTCAAAAAAGCATGTCTGTTTTTAACATCGTTTCATAAAAATAAGAAATGTTTCTTAAGCACCAAATCATCATATTATAAGATCATGTGACACTGAAGACTGGAACAATGGCTGCTGTAAATTCACCTTTGCCATGACAGGAATATTATATTTTACAATATTTCCCAATTTTTACTGTATTTTTTTTATTTAATTAATGCAGGCTTTGGGGAAGTCGTGGCCTAGTGGTTAGAGAGTTTGATTCCTGATCCTAGGGTTGTGGGTTCGAATCTCGGGCCAGCAATACCACGACTTAGGTGCCCTTGAGCAAGGCATCGAACCCCCAACTGCTCCCCGGGTGCCGAAACATAAATGGCTGCCCACTGAGGATGAAGTTTTCGAGATGATCAAGTACAAATTATGGATAGCCCATTTTATGTTATCGCCAGTTGTTATAGGACTCCCCAATGTGGTTATCCAGAAATTACTTTATATTCTGTATAGAGACGCAGCTCTGTTACGCTGCAGAAACACTGTCAGTGTGAAAGTACAATGAGACCCTGCTGTTACAGTTACGCTGCAGCGTTGCTTGCTCAAGCTGTGTGAAACTGACTTACTACTAGTAGTAATACTGCTGCTAATCATTATAAGAGTCTGCTGGCAGAATTTTGAAGATATTGTGGTCTCTCGAGATACCAGTGTGTCTTCATGACACAAATATAATATATAATATCCACCCTGAAGCATCTGCCATAGTTTATTGTTAGAATGTAATGGATTTTGCAAGAAAATATTGCAGTGTTAATTTTTAAAGCAGCCTAATCCAGAAATAATAAAATCTGTGTTTTCTTTGTAATCATGAAAGTATAAATCTTTCAACTGCCTTCATCTTGAGGGAAAATTCATGATTTTTTTTTCTGAAATATAATTATGAAAACATGAAATCCCATTTTATTTCAATAGCAAAGCAATAGCACATTTTTATTTCAGCTCTTGCTAATGTTGTATGTTAAATTAAACCGACTCTACATATGTGTGTGTGTATATTGTTCAGATTATTCTACAAAGGACCACCATGCCTCCAAAAGATGCTATCATAGGACAAACAGCCTGCAGGCAGATTAATATGAAATCTCCAAAAGCATGAAGCATTTATAATAACCGTTGCTGAACATGTTATCTAATTAGATTGCACTGACCCAGAATGAAGCAATCGTCCTGCGGTTTGCATATATGGCTTTCACACTGCGCTTACACCTTCTGTTGCAACGGTCTCAGACATGTCTGAATATCACAGAGGGGCTGTGTTTACAAGTTCTTCAGCATGTGAACATGTTATACAAGAAGCGTAAGGGAACAGGTTGAGATGATGTATGTGACTTTGCCTTCAGGCCCTCCATAACTCTCTCCGTTCAGGTCTCTGAATTCTGACCATGTGTACTGGGAAATTATGTGGCTTTCATTATCTGCAAGAAGGAGCCATCCTCGCAGAAATCTCATGCTCTGCATCCTGCCCAGGTCTCCGCCATCTGCCAGGCCTAATGGAGTCACCAGGGTGCAAATAGGCCTCAGAGACTGCGAACATCTGAACAAAAAGACTATGAAGAACATTGATTTATGGAAGCTATCGAGAGAGACAGAAAGAGAGAGAGAGAGAGAAAGAGAGAGGGAGAGCTAGATGTACACAGTGCATATGTGAGAAGATAGCGTCAGGTCTAAGACTTTAAGAGAATGAGCTACACATAAGATTGAGAGAGAGAGGTTGCATAAGAATGGAATCTCATGTGGAGTCATGTTTTTGAGGTTGCTCATTTAAATAGGTCATATCAAATTTGAATCGATATCCTAAAATAAAAGTTTGTACTATAAAGTCTATACTAGTCAAGTCGTCACCTTTATTTATGTAGCGCTTTAAACAAAAAAAGATTGTGTCAAACCAACTGAACAACATTAATTAGGTAAACAATGTGTCTATAGAGCAAAATGACAGTTAACCCTCTGAGGTCTCAGGGTATTTTTGGGGCCTGGAGAAGTTTTGTCATGTTGTTTTCATATGGATTACTTTATCACAGAATATTTGTTTTCAGCAGCACTTGTTTAGTTTAAAAGTAGACATGTCAAGCTTTCTATTTATATATATCTCTCATGTCTCTTCGTTGAGTATTCACTGAGTTACAGTTCATTTTAATGACGCATTTGTAAATCAGTGCAGACAAAGGCTGCAGACATTGTTATCTTTATTTAATAAATGCACAGAGTTTTGTTGTTATTATGTCTGTATACCAAAAACGTAGACCCTTTACAGATTCGATTGATGTATTGCTCTTATCTGTACGATCAAAACTGAAAGTGTAATTTAAGTTCTTTTCGGGTTTATCAGGAGAAAATGCCTCATCAAGTATACGCGTTAATTGACTTAATCGAATCGGGTTAAAGGCAGATCATCATTGAATTCAGTGATGTCATCATCTCAGTTCAGTTTAAATAGTATCTGTGTAATCATTTGCAATCAAGTCAACTACTGTACCTATAAAGCCCTGAAACTCTATCTCTCAAAACTTCCTCGCAGTCCCAAAAGACTATTTAAAGACATTTTTGAACATTAATAAATTTGTAATTTTATATTTTTATTTAGAAAGTTTTTATATATATGTATGTGTGTATATTTATATATATTCATTGGCTATATATGGCTTTTGTGTACAGTAAAACTTGCAAGCCATAATAATAATTTTAAAAAAATCTTTTGATTTAGTTATTTTCATTAATTCAGTGAATTAATTTGAAGTGAATCATATGAACCAAAATTATTTTCACAAATCCTTATCCAGTTATCACAACCGGGAAAGGTCATGGAAACTGGTCAAAGTATTATATAAAAATAATTAATAATTACAAAAGCATATGCATAGAAGGCTTAATAGTACAGCAGCAAAAAATGCTATAAAAAATAATAATTTAATTCTAAGGGCCAGAGATGGGAAATTTTTGTGAAATAGAAATAACAATTACAAATAAAATATATTTATTAAGAACTCATTAAGGTAAAAAAAAAAAAAAAAAAAAAAGGATATGGACTGTCTTTGAAAAGCAGCAGTTAGAAGATTTTTGTGATAAAAATGAAAAATATTACTAAAGAATAGAGGAGTACAGCATACAGAAAGATATGCCCAAGGACAGACAAGCTGAGAGTGTGTTTTATCAGAAGAGAGAAGGAGAGGGATGTGTGAGACGGGAATTAAATAGTCACTTTCAATAAAACTGTGTGTGCGTCTAATGGAGGGAGGAAGAGAAAGAGACAACATAACTGAGAGAGGGATAGAGTGTAAAAGCAAAGAAATGTGGACGTGCGATATTAGGTGCTCCAGGGGCTCTAAACTGGAGGATCATGGGTATAACACAGAGTGTCCTGCAGAAACCGTTGCATTACATGTGCGCCCGTGTGTCCACTTAACATGTAAAGTGTGGTGGAAAGTGATTGTATATGATGGTACTTGCTCTTCACTCATTAATTGGCTGCCATTCCCCCTGGCAGTCCTCTTCTAGAAAAGTCTCATATGCAGTGAGTCACTTCTCCTCTTTCTTCTCCGTCGCTCTGCTCAAAAGCCCCTCTGTTTGTCACCATTAGGCTTTCAGGGCACTCTTCTATTCTCATTCATTGCTGACAATAAAGGAAGTGCAGGACTTTTTTTCTGCCAAGCCCAGCAGAAGCTCAAACAGGCTTGCCCCTCCTTTGATGAGCGGTGGCTGGGCTTGTCGTAACTGCACATCCCCGTTGCCTCTCCGTCCGACCACTTCTCTGTTCTGCCACAGAGGTGAAGCAGGTATGATGCCTGTCCCTGAAGTTTAGACCCAGTCTAATTCAAAGACCTGGGACTAATGCCATTTTAATGGGCCGTGCCACTCGTTCAGAAAGTCTCTGTCAAAGGAAATTGTAAATGAGGTTCCTGAGCTGAAGCTTGAAAGGATGTGTGTGAGAATGTGTGTCTGTATACATCATTTCTCCCTTCTATGCAATCTTGCTTATGGAGTGTGAAATATATAGATGCTAATTTATTTAAGTTGTATTATTAAAGCAATAAGCCACTCGAGGATGAGAATTATACTGATTTTAACAAAAAATAAATGGTGTACTTAGTCAAAACTATGGTCAGTTCATTGATCCAAATGACTAATGGCTTTGTTTAAATTGATGACAGCAGCCACATCATTTGACAGCACTAATATATATATATATTGGTGCTGTCAAACGATTAATCACATCCAAAATAAAAGTTTTTGTTTAAATAATATATAATTTATTTATTATGTATATATAAATATACACATATATGGTATATATTTTGAAAAAAATATATATACATTTATATATTTACATTATATTTTTATTATATAGAAATATATTTAATATATAAACATAACATATTTTTCTTAAATATATAAGCATGTGTTTGTATTTATATACACATAATAAATATACACAGTACACACTCATATATTATGTAAACAAAATCTTTTATTTTGGAAGCGATTAATCATGATTAATTGTTTGAGTCAAACAATTAATCACGATTAATCACATCCGAAATAAAAGTTTTTTTTCACATAATATATGAGTAGGTCTCTTCTTTATATATTTGTGTGTGTGTGCGTGCGAGTGTGCGCACTTGAACGTGTCCCTAGTGGAACTCAAAAGACCAGCACACAACACACAAACCAGCTGAAAGAGAATGAGAGAGGAGGCTCAACCACTCGAGGGACTTGGCCCTGTTAATGAACACTCTACACTGGCAGGGAGGCCCAGTCTGATCAAAAATATATACAGAGCACAGCACAGAGCAGCCCAGTTCTGCGGCCAAGAGATGCATGAACCTACACACACCCCACACTTTTGAAACCAGGACTTGTGCTTTCAGAGCAGCCTGCTTGGTACTCTGTTGCTGTTCCAATAGAAAATGTGATACTAGCTTACTATAAAAGCAGTGCCCTTAAGGATCAGGCATCCCCCATCGCACATGTCTCTTTTCGAGACAAGCAACTTATTTATTTTGCTTTTGTTTTGCTTTCCTGCATCTATTCCCACTCCTGTTTTCTGCTATAATAGTAAATATGTAAGCACATGGAGAACATGCAGTGAGACTTCCCTCATTTGTTTTAACAGGCATCCACTGTGACAGCATCTGCCCTCAAGGCTTCTGGGGTCCTAACTGCTCCATGACCTGCTCATGCCAGAACGGAGGCTCCTGCTCTCCTGAAGACGGGACCTGCGTGTGCGCTCCTGGCTACCGCGGGACTTCCTGCAAGAGAAGTAAGCTTCCTGTCAACTTCAGTTCTCATTCCAGTGACACTCTTAACACAATGTCACCTTCTCAAAGCATGTTACATAAGTGGTTTACTTGAACGCACTTCAACTGAGACGATAAACAACTGGTGGGATGAGAGGGGTTCACGACTGTTACATCCAGATGGTGACCCTCTGGGAGTGGAGTGGGGACGGTTGAAGAGGGAAGCACTTAGTAAAGAGTCATGAACGTGTGCAAGCAAATCTTTAATCACACAAGTCTTAATCACTTCAGGCCTGGATCGCTGTAGAGATGCAGTGTCCATGTGGGGCTCTCATCAGCCTCTCCATGAGGAGAAGTGTTTACTCAGTCTCTCAAGGGTCTGCTTCTTAAAACACTGATTTGCTCTTGCTGTTTCTCTTTACCACACTGTGCCCTCAACAGATAAGCTGACTGATTGTTGGTAATTTTCAAGGATCAAATATAGTCTGTATATGGTAAAGTCAGTAATATGGCAGGAGACATGTCCAGGTTAGGTTATCTATTTCTCTGTCTGTCTGTCTACAATAAATACTTTTGCCAAAATTGTTGCCAAATTCAGTTAAAATTATTTTAAAAAAATTAATGTTATATTGAAAATAGACTAGGAAAATTTAGGGTGTCAAAATGCAAAAAAAATCTTAAAATATAATTTTAAAAATATAAATAAAATTAAAATATAATTAATTTTTTATGTTTCTTGATTGTAGGGTAAAAAATAATCCAGACATGTGTCTTTAGATTGAACCAGTAAGGAGATGTGTATGCAAGTGTGTGTTCAAAGATTGCAGCGATAAAGGAAAGGGAATGTGATTAATCTTCACCATACTGTTAGTTGTTGTACAATTATCTTAATTACAAAGGCCCACCACCCATGGTGGAAGGGTCAGCACACACTACTCTCCTGCATTACACAAAGCTACAGCAATTAAAGCAAATCAAGACACTAATGAAGAAAAATGACCCACAGAAGCTCCCGTCTTGGACAGAGCTGAGTGACAGAGACTGAGCCCTCATGCTCTGTGAAACAATGAGCCTGACCATGAGGACGACAAAACCCCCTCATTATTTCTGCCTATATTAGTTGTACAGGTGACGGTGGCTTTGTGGTTTAGGAATAAACGCTAGCACCTGGAAGAATGTTTCAGACCTCAAGTGGCCATAGATTGTTACATTACGGAAATGTTTCAGGGCTGTTAAAAGAATTGCTAACGTATATTTCTATACACTGCCATTCAAAATGTTGAGCTCCGTAAGATTGTCTTATGCACATCAAGGCTGAATTTATTTGATCAAAAATAAAGTAAAAAAAAGTAATATTGGTAAGGTAAGGTAAGGTAAAGGATTTTATTGTCATTCCAAAGCATGTACATGATCTGGAACGAAATTAGGTACTGAGGTCCGGTTAAAACCATTCACAATAAATAACTAATTACTCATCAATAAATACAATAGATAAAATAACAAATAATACAAGCCCATATTAATATATGAGTACAGTCTCTCCACACACTAAAAACCCTTAAAAATTACCAGCATAGTAACTGTAAAATATTATTTTATTATTTTAATATTGTAAAATATTATTAGAACTGAAAATAACAGCTGTTTTGTTTCAGCTTTTGTTGTTTTAATGTTTTAAAAATGTATTTATTCCTGTGATGAAAAGATGAATAAATTTTTTTTTTTGTTACATTAACTACTGTTACAAAGTTTAATGCATTCTTGCTGAATATGTGACCACAAAACTAGTCATAAGGTTTAGTTTGAAATTGAGATCTCAACATATATATATATATATATATATATATATATATATATATATATATATATATATATATATATATATATATATATATATATATATATATATATATATATATATATATATTAAAAATGAGCTTTCTATTGATGTATGGTTTGTAAGGATCAGACAATATTTGGCTGAGATGCAACTATTTGAAAATCTGGACACTAGGGGTGCAAAAAAAAAAATCACCTTTAAAGTTGTCCAAATTAAGTTCTTTGCAATTAATATGAATAAAATTTTTTTAGTTTTAATGTATTTACGGTTGGAATTTGCAAAATATCTTTGCTTAATATCCTAATGATTTTTGGAATAAAAGGAAAATTGATCATTTTGATCAATTCAAAGTATTGTTGGCTATTGCTACAAATATAACGTGCTACTTATGACTGGTTTTGTGGTCCAGGGTCACAAATAGTAATTTATTACTATTTATTAAACAAAAATACTGACTCAAAGCTTTTTAATGGTAGAGTACATTTTACTGAATAAAAGGGCAAAAATATTGATATTTCTGAATGTTATGTACGAATGTGAACTGCTTTGTACAATATTTTTATTACTATAGTTGCCTGTATGTTCGCTAAATCCTTCAGCATAATAATACATATTTGTATTCATATTTTCTATTTATTAAGTGTCTAATCTCTAAATTTAAATTTCTTGCTTTCCCACTTTATCCTTCCTTCCAAATCTCTGTTGCCTTTTCTGTTCTGCTCCTCTCCTCCACTTGCTGTCATATGCCCCGTGAAAGTTTGCCCTCCTGGTTTCTACGGGCACCGCTGCAGCCAGTCATGCCCACAGTGTGTGCACAGCACAGGGCCGTGTCACCACATCACGGGTCACTGTGAATGCCTGGCCGGCTTCTTCGGCTCGCTTTGCAACCAAGGCAAGTAGCTCATGTTCG